>NW_019524841.1:203483-215757 GCF_002814215.2 Seriola lalandi dorsalis | reverse complement strand
GGGGGGGTGGGCATGGAGTACCCGGAGGAAACCCATGAAGGCACGGGGAGAACACGCACACTCCACACAATTTCGAACCCAGAACCTACTTGCTGCGAGTCGTGCCATCTGTGCCTTATGTTATTCTACATCTTTATTATTATCAAAATGTCCCTTAAAAAGACCAAAACCTTGTTCTCAGATCGCTGGTTCCTGCTGGAGACGTTTCATCTTTAAAAAAGGATTACAAATATAGGATTTCATTTTTAAAGGGGCTACAAAAATGTCATAAAACAGCTGGCCACTCTATTTCCTACTGCTGCTCAGGAGTAAACACTGCATTTGTTTGGGGACTATTTTCCCCGCATTAATACACACAAATGAGTATTTACAGAAGTAGGAAGGGTGGATGTGAGATCATATAAAAACCCAGTGGTGGAGTTCATCACAACAAAGGAACACCCAGAGCAACCCTGTGGCTCGTTGAAATGTTTTAAATACAACAGAGATGTTTGGCACAGAGGCTACACGCAGGCAATACTTGTTAATTACATCAATTCATTGTTTGTTTTGCTCTTTCCATGGGATTTGCTGACAATAAGAAAAATACAAAATATTACCACAAGGCAATAATGTTTCATGTTTTTTTTTTTCCAATTGTAATACATAATAATGATATTACAGGCTCTAGTATGAAAACGCTGGCTCAGACTCAGCCAGCTACAGGCAGAGGTTAAAGAACCTCAAGGTACTTTTATCGTAAGTGGCTTCAAGTATTATGATTTCATATGTATTTAGCATGAAAGGCCTTAGTGGGAGCTGAACCACTAACCCCAGCAGTGTCAGAATTTCTAAGAGAGGCTCTGAAATTTGCAAGCTTCTAATATCATTAACTGACCCCCCCCCCCCCAATTCTCACAAGTCAAATCCTAAACCACGTAAGAGACACATAATGCGGGGGCTATGTGCGGCCTTCACAAAGCCAAATTTATTACTTTCAACACCTTTATAGATCTGCCTGGAGCACATCCCATGACTGGTTTAAGAAGCAAACCTGTCAAAACCAGCTGATGTGTGTTTGAACATTGCTAATGAAAGCAGTGAGAAAAAAAACAAAAAACTGATGGTGTCAGAAAAGAAATAGAGGTGAAAATGGAGGTGTTTTACACTGACCCTGCCTTTAAAAATAACATGCAAATGCAATGCAGACTTTCAACTTACTGTTGCTAATTTATCATTAATCTATGCCAACTTTTCTCACTGGAGCGCCGCTTATTATCTGCTTATTATCAGGAGCATCGCGTGTCTTTCTTGCAGTGGTCTCTGTGTGTAACAGATCACCTGTCGTTCATCAGAGTCATTTAGTAAATATTCAACAGTCAGGTCTTAGAAGAGAAGAGGCTGGTAATGAGAGAGAGAGGCTGGGAGACAAAGACAGAAATATAATGACATGAAGAGAAAGACGCTTGTCTCGGCCGCATTACTGCCAGCCAAAAAAAAAAAAAAAACAGCCACTGTGGCTTAAAGACGTTTTGCCTGACTAGTTTCACACCGGAGCCCCACATGTGTTGAGCTGTGGAGTCCCTCCTGTTTATGCTGTCAGTTGCCCACCGCCCTGCTGGCAGAATCCTGCAAACAGATGAGTCATAGGGCCACTGTGGGCCTCTGCAGCCTCCCTGCCTAAACCTGTGGATCACCATCGTCGACTGTGAACATCACACAGACTCTCCTTACCCTAAACTTGTATTTGGTACTCCTGTGGAGGTTCCTGACGGTGCAGGAGAGCTCGTCGCCGTCGTAGCTTGGCTGGAAGCCATATCCCTGGGACAAAGACAAATGACAAAGGCAGAAAGAAAACAACCAGGTGAGCAATGGCTTACAAGACAACCATTGAAGCACAGAAAACAAAGCGGTCTGCAGGAGACAAACAGCTACAAGGGGAGAGAGGAAATTTTTTGTGTTTTTCCTGGCAGGCACGATGTCTGCAGCTAGCTGCTGGAGGTGGTGCAGGCCCAGGTGACAGCAGCTGTACATGTCACATAACTTTTAGAGCAAACTGTTGAAGCATCGGGAAAAAAATCGGATTTTGAGTAGCCATGCCAGGACGCATATCAATCCGGAAAATGGATGTCTATCATTCATTGATTATAACTGTGAAAACTGTAAGTGTGCTTTGTTTATGATGTACATATTCAATGAGGATGTCAAAAAGAGATGCACTTGGCAGTACTGGCTTCTAAGAAGAGGGGAAACAATATGCATAATATGTTGCAGATATTGCTGAGTCATTCATGCGTATCACTCAGTTGACTTTTCTACTTAAAAAAAAAAAAAAAAGAGAAACCTACTGAGCCTTCCTCTTCCATCTCCAAAATATAGTAGATGTCATCCTCCTTTGGAGAGCTAGTGGGTCTCTGCCACTTCAGACACAGCCAGGTCACCCCCGCCATCTCCAGCTCTGGAGGGAAGGGTGGCAATGGCACACTGCATGAGGTGAACAGGTCCACCACTTCACTGAACTCGCTGGGGAGGACAGAGAGAGAGAGAGAGAGAGAGAGAGAGAGAGAGAGAGAGAGACGAAGGATGGGAGAGAATGGGAGAAAGAGACAGGAGAGACAGAGTGAGAGACACATGTGTGCACACAGATGGGAGACAGTGAATGGAAGAAACAGTGACATAAATATGGACAACAGGGAGGAGCGGCATTCCAGGAAGTCGAGCATGTTGAGGCGCCTACCTTACACCCATGTCGTTTTTGGCTGAGAGGCGGAAGGAGTATCTTGAAGCCGGTGAAAGCTTGGTCACTCTGTACTGCTTCTGAGGTCCATAGTAGCACTGTTCATAAACTCCTGTGCCCTTCCCCTTCAGAGAACAAAAGGATTTTAGTCACCAGAAATCTCAGCTGCACATAAAACACGAGCGTGTGGTGCAATGTTCAACATTCCTTTCATCATAAATAAAAAAAAAAAAAAATTACCTCATCCCATTGCAGAATGTAGTTTTGGATTTTGGAACCATTGTCACATGGAGCCTGCACATAAACCACACATTGTTTGATTATTATATTTCATCAGATAAATATATATAAACTGCACACATTACTAAAATATGCACCAATTCACAGTTATTTATTTATTTATTTTGACTTTTACAATGGATTTAAACTGAGGCAGAACATAGTGAAAGAAGCGCAGGTAGTGCTTTAATGACTCAAGCGCCGCCATCTTTTATTCCAAGTCTCATACTAAACACTTCCTGTTACTGTGACTAAGAAGCCATCTTTAGCACCATGTATGACAAATAAGTCGCATCCAGATGTGTAAACCATTTAAAGGTGTCAGTAATTCAGTGTTTGCTGAGCATGTATTGCACATTTATGCCCCCACACCTGGGAGGTGATCTGTGAAACCACTATCTTTTTTGAGCAACTTTAATGAAACCATTGGAGATGAAATTCCACACTGAAGGATATCTCAGCAGCAGTTGAGGAAAGGGGGGGGGGGCTGTTTCTGAATCAGTGTTTTCTCCATCTCCCAGTTGGTTTAAGTTGCTTTCTGTCAAATAGATATTGTTGCCGCTTTCCAGTCAACTCCGCCCTAAATCCATAACTCCATCAATCATCCTAATTTTTTTTATTTTTTTTTACCTTCCACTGGAGCACGAGTGTGTTCTTGGTCCCGCTGGCCTTCCTGGGAGGATTGGGAGGATCCGGCTCACAGCTTAAAGTGGTGAAGCTCACAGCCTCTGACGGGCTTCCCTGTAAACAGTTACACATGGCCTGGACCCTGAGGAAAGGAGAGCAAAGTAGTTACATAAAAAAACGTTCCTTTGTGCATTAACAACTGTGGTTAAAACAAAAGCAGTTGGAGGGTTCTGCCGACCTGACGTGATAGTCCGTTGCTGGTCGAAGGTCTTCTAAAGTAGCACTTAGTTCTTCCCCGCTGCATCAAAGATAAAAGGAGATCCTTGAGTGTTGTTTCAAATAGATGTCTATGTAAAAAATCTCTAACAACAGTTGGTGTTGAGCCTCATGGCATCTTCCCGCTTGTACTCACCAGTACATGCTCTTGTATTTCCCATCTTTGCCGCTAAATGAGATGGAGACCTCGTAGCTGAGGGGCTCCGGGGGGCTGCACTCCTCCTCCACGCTGCTGCTGTCACTCTCTGGCCTGGTGGGCGCACTCCAGCTCACTACCAGTCCTCTGGCCTGGATGTCGGACACCTATCACATGAAAGTTTCATGGGTTAATATCTAGCCTACATAACACCATCAAACCAGGACATGGAAAGAAAGCTTTCATTCCTCTAACCACCCGAGCTGCCAAATCTCATGACACAGTCCTTTTTCCAAATCTCGCTACCTTAAACCCAAGTCCAAAGAGGGTCATTCAACCTGATGCCACTTTGAGAAAAGGTTTTTCTGCACTTGGTAGGGATGTGCTGTGCAACACTCAGATTTTTCTCTCTGTTTTGAGGAGCTTTAAAAATAGCCTGAGCTACCCTGCAGGGGGGATACATATGTGGAAGAATTCAATCAGGTCAAGTCTGCACCTCCTCTCTTCTGCCCTGGTGAAAGAGGAGGACCTGCTGCCCTCGTAAGGCGGACCTTACTACTTAACTTCCCACAGTTCAATTCTCAGTCCTTAAACAAAGCAGTGTTGCAGCAAAGATAGAAAAAAAAAATCCACTGTCAACCTTATTCTGTCTTGTCTTGTTTTCATTTATTTGTTTTAATTATTTACTTCTTGTCTTCTATCTCTGTAAAGCCGCCTCGGCTACCTTGAAAGGCGCTAAAAAAAACAATCCAAGTTATTATTATTGTTATTATTATTAACTGAAGCTGAACCTTTCCTGTATCAGACACCCTCGCTTCACCGTTTCCATCATGTCTCCAATAGACTTGTTTTGCTAGTTTTACAAGGAGTTCAGACCTTAGCGACAGAGTGTGTGTGACAAATCCCATTTTATATGAGGTCAAGGAAATTCTATTTCTAGTTCTACTGATTCCCACCCAGCTGCTGGTATAACGGCAACTCTGCTCTTCAGTTATATACAATGCTGCTGTGAACCTAGTGCCATTAAACCAGGGTTACTTCAAAGAAAAAACGCCTGAGACCATGTTATCTTGCATTCTGTATATATTATATTACATATAATATAATACACATATAAGATGTGACAGATTAGTAGCTCTTCAGTTAAAAATCTGTGCTTCTTTCACAGCAAAGCTCAAAGCTTCCAGTAACTGCTGGCAGAGTTGTTTAGTGGCACGTTTGGGAAATAGAAATCCCCACATGGATGCTAGTCAGCAGGTCGGCCTCCATTAGCGAGATGTCAGCAAGAATTCATCATGGATGTTAATAAAATGTTTAATGACGCAACACATTTGCATCATTACAAATTTTCATGAACACAGCGCTAATAGAGTCACATAAAAATCATGCAAAATGTACTAATTAGATAAAGGAAAAAAGAAAAACATGGCAGAAGTGAATACTAACCACTGGTTTACTGATGGTACTCAATAGCGCTTGCAGGGCCTGAGCTTCCTCGTCCATCTCTGAGGAGAAAAATGCAGGTAAATATGGATAGAAAACACCGTCTTCATGAAATGATGATAAAAATTGAGAGGAAATAATTAGGACATGTGACAAATAATGTGCCAGTTGTAGGTAAAACTGACTTATTCTCTGCCAACAATTGTTTCTGCTGGGTTTTGTGTGCACTGCATTATCTACTTGCTACTGTGACATTTCTGTACATCATGTCCGTGTCCTTCCTGGACAGTGAAGTAATGAGTGTAACTTTGCACCATCTATCCGATGTGTTATCTGGTGGTATAACTACCTTTTGCATGGTGAACCAACACTAATATAATACAGAATTTCAGTGCATCTACAGTACAATGTCTTTAGATGTTTGGTCATATGGTTATGATGTTGAATACTGGCCAGGAAAGTGTTTTTGTAGAACATTATGATGTCACAGTGAAGTTGACCTTTGAGCTTTTAGTTATAAAACGTCATCAATTCATCACTATATCCTTTTAGACTTTTGCGTGAACGTTTGTGATAATTAGCATATGAATTTTTGAGCTGCTGCCAAAACCATGTTTTGTAAGGTCACAGTAACCTTGACCTTTGACTTCTAAAATCTGATCAGTTCATCTTTGAGTCCAACCTGAAGAAATTGGACAGACAGACTGAAAACATAATGCCTCCGGCCAGAGCATCAAAATATAGTTCTAATCTAATGTTTGAGTAGCAGCAGTTCAGATTCAAAGATGTGAAATTTCTTTCTAAATTCACAGCTACAGATCCATCTTGGAAAAAGTAATGGTAGAAATTAGCCTCAATAGACCTGTGACAGTGCACTGTGACGGTGCAGCCTCAGTCATAGACCTTTCAAAGTTTGTTTACTAATTATGTACCTTTATATACTCGCCTCTAATAGAACACACCATCTTCATCCTCCTTCTTTAGGAATAATCAAAGGCAACAACAAAAAATTCATGGTGTTATTTTTTTTAATCAGCCCATTATGTTTTCATGGTAGATTGTTCATATTTCAGTGGTCATACATTTCTGTGATCTTCATGAGGTCATAAGGTGAAATTATTTTTTCCTCCACTTTCAAAATTGACAATAATTCCTTAATTATGCACTGGTGTCGCCAAGAAGCAGTGTTAAACTCCATGATTAATGAGCAGTCAGAGTTCATGTAATCAAGAGTAAAGTTGGCCGTGTTGCTGATCCCTCACTGCCACCAGCTGCTGCAGCTAATGAGGCACTATTCTCAGCACCTAAACACAACACAGCGCTCTCCTCACATCCGGAAAATACTGTCTGTCAGCCTGACTGTAAATTTGCCCCCCCCCCGAGCCCCCCTTTAACCTCCTTACCTCCCGACTCTCCATTCTTCCCCCTGCCTGCCTGCTTGTCAGGGCCGGCCACCGCTTGGCTGAGCTGCGCCTGCTCCGCCTCCAGCCCTTTCCCTCCGACGCCATTGTGAATGTCCACGGTCGGGGGGCTACTGCAAGTCTTCTGTGGCGAAAGGGGAGGGCTGTCCTTCACCTGCCCCCCTCCTCCGCCTCCCTGACGCTCCTTCAGTTTCTTCTGCAGACGCTCGTATGTTTTGCTTGTTCTGTCGTCTCGGTGAACAAACGGTGGACGTCCGTGTTGGGAGTGAGAATCGGCAGAGACTGAGGGAACGAAAAGGCAACACTCGTGAGTTTGTGTTGACACAAACAGGGGAACAAAAAAAAAAAAAAAGACAGTCATAGAAGCAAGTTACTGCGAGAAGAACATACAAATAAACAGGGCAGTAGGGAGACGGAGACTCAACAGTTTAACTCCGGCCTTGACTGTATAACTAGACTGTGCAAATATAGTGCTGACAACAACAAATAACATCTTAATATAACAACATAGGCCAGACACGGCTAGCTCCAACTCACCCTGCTCTGAGTAGATATGAGCTGGATGGTACTGGGAGATGTACTGAGAACTCATGTCGCCCACGCCCCCCGGCATGCCCGTGTACAGGTGTGGTGGTGGGGGCATCATGGCAGGGTGTGGGATGAAGGCAGGCAGGTGGGCGTGGGGTGGAGGTGGAGGGTGGTGGAGAGGGGAGTGCCCCCCTGGGTGGAACTCTGGCTGCTGAGGTAAAACCAGAACCCGCCGCACTCCGTTCTCCTCTATGATCTACGGGGAAACAAACAAGAGCGCAGGGAGCAAAGTTGTCAAAGAGCTCAACGAGATGCCAATCAGAGACGGTGGACTGGAAAGTGTGCAGAATGAATACCTGTGAAACGTATCCAGGAGGCACATAGATTGGAGGCACTGAACCATTTGGAGACATCATGGGAACCTGAGCAGGACCTGTGGGGGAAGAAGAAGCAGGATCAAACACTTTCCCACGGGGCACACAGCTGTTTCATCTGTGCTGAATGTGCCGAGAGTGTTACAGTAGTTCAGCCCCACTCCGACCCCGTTCATCCGAGCTCCAACCTGAGCTCAGCAGCTGACAAATGTTTTCATACATCAACAAATATCTCTCTCGCACACACACACACACACACACACACACACACACACACACACACACACACATAAAACTGAGCAACTTTTAAAGCAATATTTGACATTTTTATTTAATTTTTTTAAGATATCCTCAATGCAACTCGTAGTAGTTGTAGTAACTGTTACAAGGTTTTATTTTAAAACCATCAGTTACACATATTTCAGAGAAAAAAGCTTTTCCTTGGTACAGCAATTGACTCTAAACACTAGAGTACCCAGGAGTCTCAGCTGCTGTTGCTATGGAGAAGATGTCAGCCAGATGCACAAACCAGAACTGTAGAAATTGAGACCGTATAAAAAACTTTTTTAAAAACCAACATAAATTGAACCAAAATTGACCCAGAATCCCAAACGTGCAAGAGAATTTTAACTTAAATCAACATTGACTTTTCTCACAATGTTTTTATGTACACAGTCATCTGTCAGGACCTTTGAGTTTTTAATCAAAGAGATTTATTTCAGTGCAGCCGCTCATCTTCTGTATCATTGTACTGTCCATGCAAAGCCTTGACAGTGACTGACAGTCACCACAAGCCTTCTATCATAATGGACTTTTACTTCTGTAACCCAAGACAACAGCAATAACTCTTTCCATTTTGCCACCTATGGCATATGAACCTTGGCAGGTTTTCACTCAAGCCACTGTAAAATATTGTCTCTGCGGGGTAAAATCCCAACACTAGCTGCATTTTCAATGACTACTCAATTTCTTTTTAATATCTATGAGTAAGAAAAGGCAGAGAAATGCATTTTTTTCCCCTATAAAATACTGGCAAATGCAAGAAGACCACTTTACAAAAGTGCTGAGAAACAACAAAGTTTCCTGCGTGTCTCTGTAGTGGGGGCCAGTGCAGCGGCTTAGCTCAGCTCTGAGAAGTGACAGCTCAGCAGAAAGCTTGGGAGAGAGAAAGAGAGAGGGACCTCTGTGCCAAGTTTGCATATTCGCACATTTCTCTTCTTACAAACCAAAGACATAAACACTGGGGCCCCAACGCCAGATGTCATGCAGGAGAGCAAAAAAAAAAGAAAAAAAAAAAAGAAAGAGATCCACAACACATACACACTGACCTCCCAGCAGCCTGCTCGAGGAAGAGTTTTCCTTCATTTTGTCAAGGCTGGCGGAAGCAGAGAGAAGGCACATCTGAATGACCAGCCATGATGGGCCCACGTCTACAGAGGCTGGCCTGCGTAATGATACGTTGAACCCTCCCACTTCTAGCCCCTAGCACCACCCCTTCAGGTGCTGAAGTCCAGGCTCCACCTCTCAGTGGAGAGGAACAGCAAGTGAGCATTGATATATGGACAACTGCCAGTTTGTTATGTACACCGAGCTAAAACTAAAGCAGTCTCAATTGCCCTGCATTAAATGGCGCCGCTGAAGGTTATAAAAGTGAGTTATTGTTGAAACTTTTGTGTTGATTCCTTCTTTATGATCTTTCTGGAGGTTGATATTTGTCGCACTGTTGTACTGTATTGTGTCCAAATATAAAACCTCATTTAATATTTTGTCTACCCCATTTTTATTGAAGGTGGACTAAATATTAGAAACACCTCTCAGTGTCACATAGTTCCATTCACAGCGCCATAAACTACAAGCTTCAAAATGATCATATAGTTGAATCAACACCCTCCTAAAACAGTTTCTTTATAACCTTCATGAAGAGAGGATTTATTGAAGCGCTGGCGGATTAGACTGCAATCGTTTTCTCTCGGTGGAATAAACTAACAACTGAGTGCACACTTCAACACAGAATGACTCTGGACCCAAAATTTACTGCTAGACGCAACAGCTCAAAACAGAGACAAGCTATGTTTACAAGGCGATATAGCTACAGGTGGATATGTAGTTAAAAGTCGTGGTGCACTGCACTGAAAAAATTCTTTAAATGCTTTAATGTTATCAAGCGCTGCGGAAAATATTGTATGTTATGTTATGGCCTTATCCCACTGGCCCAATGTACCACGCTATAACCATGCCATGAACATGTGGTTCGATAGCGGCCTCACAGCAGGGCATAAGTATCTTGACTGACAATACTGTAGGGCTAAATGATGATAGTTTCCACTCTCAGCCAAGTCATCTTGTTTTGCCACATTATGCTTTTAGTATTTTTGTACCTTGTGTAATTTAAGAGTATCTGTGGTTTGCAGATTTCCTCAGCTTTCCTGTTCTTGCTTTCAGCCGCCACACTGTTTTCTGATCTGTTCGCCTACATCCTTTTGAAGCTGTACCAACTGTGTTAAAGTTCCTCTCCATGTTTTAAACTATGTGAAAATATTCTGCTATGATAAATATTTTGCTTAACATGCTTTCCCAACATAAAAAAAAAAAAAAAAAAAAAAAAAGGAAAACTGGAGCTGAAGGTATATCCACGATTACTTCCCCATTGAGAAATCTCGATCAGACCTTGTGCCCCGCTCACCAACACTGCCTGCGCTAGGTTGACCATCAGACACAGATTCAGATGAGAAGTCTGTTGTGGCCAAAATCGGGAGACTAGGAGATGTATCAGAACAGTTAGCGTGGTTAGCATTTTTCATGTTGTTTGTTAGCTCGCAGCTGGCAGTGGCTGACACAGTGTTGGTGGTTGTGCTAATGCAAACTCTCGCTCTCTATACTGACAGGGTTTCAGGTTTATTTGGTTAGGTTTATGTCTGCTGTTTAATATTTAAATTTCCACCAGTCAATCCTTCCTGTAACTCCTTCACAATAAAATCCTAATTGAAGATTTTATTGTGAAGGAGTTACAGGAAGGATTGACTTGTGAAGGAGCTATGGGAAACACAGTAGTATTAGTCTCCCAGGTAGGCATCAAATGCTATTATTCAAGCTGCTGCTCATTTCATGGCTCCATGTAGGTGTCCCAACCACACTGTTGATGCCATTATGGTTTCACCTGATGTTCTGTGATTACAATGTAATGTAGTTGTAATAGCATCAACATAATAAAATCAATCATCTCAGAAACATAAATGTTAACAGGGATCAGGTTGGGACAGGTTTGGATTAGATATTAAAACTGGATTACATTTCAAACAGATCAAAACAACGTGCACATTTCAAAATAAACTAGCCAAGCAGTTATTTGTCAAAACTTCATCATCATAGCACTAGTTACTGTCTACTGTGGGCTACAAGATGCACTTTTCTTCAGACTTACTAATTGTTCCAATCTAATGCCAGACAGTCCCACAATGTATTACTTTCCACTGGTGTAAAAAATCATTGGGAACATACTGCTTTAGTCTACCTGCTAATAAACTTCACTAGACAAGACAGATAGCAGGTAGGCCTCATATACTGAAAGCAAAAGGGCAAAGAGCCAGCGGAGTGATAGGAAGTGAGTCATTTCCAGATCTGGCAGTGAATTTCCCTACCTTTTTGTTCCTCACGCATCGTGTATGTGAGGAAAAAAATCTCAATCCAGGGAGCATGGGAAAGCTCAGTGTGAATGAAAGCAGCCACCCTGGCTCAGCTCCCATTGATTTCAGATAAGTATATCATTTGAGTGGGAGTTCAAAGTGTGCAGTGTTAACTCCACTCACTTTTAAGACTGATGAATTATTTCATGCTTTATGCCAGGTGCTGCTGCGCACCTGCGCGATGACTGATGAAGGCAACTCCAGTTAGTGCCGCTGCTGCTGACTAACAGGAGATCTAATGAATCACATTAGCGGTTTATATGTCATTGTTTGCCCATTTAGAGTGAATGGCTTTCTGTGCACCGACTTGGGAGAGCGTACGGGAGAGGAGGACCAGCAGAAAGAACAGGGTGAGGGAGGTAGGATGAGGGAGCCACACACATCTAAGGCAGTGAGAAAGAGAGAGAGGAGAGGGGGGGACACCCACTCTTTTACATCAGACTGACGCACGAGTGCTGACAGAGATCAGATAGAAAAGGCCACATCCCCCTCCCCTCCCCTGAGTCAACTGGAGCATTGGTTGTGCTGACGTGGCTGTGGAGTGCCAGCCTTCAGGAGGAAGCAGCCACGGGAAAAACATCAGTCCTCCTCCACAAAACGGCAGGCTGCCACCGGGCCAAGAATAGCCACAAACAAGCCGCCCATTCTGGCTGTGTAAACAGAGGCTAGGCAACACTTTGGGAGCACCATCATCTCCTGTCAACATCACATAACCCGTATTCACCTCCCTGCTTCCTGTGGCAGGCCGACAGGATCTTAACCGGTGCAGCTCATTCTGAGTCAAGGGCGGG
>NW_019524841.1:194226-203463 GCF_002814215.2 Seriola lalandi dorsalis | reverse complement strand
GGGGGGGTGTAACTATTTAGGTTGGGTGAAAAAGCAGAGGGAGAGACTTATCAAAGGCCAGGCGCATGTCAACACACGTACATTCACAGATGCGCAAGGGGTGGTAAAGGCCACTTTGAACACCAACCTGTTTCCTCTGAAAATGGATAGGAGATCATAACAAAGAAACTCAAGTGGGACTTCACACAGGTCTTCTAAGGCTCACCGCAAACAGAGGAAACTTGGCAGACGTGGCTCTGAAATAACGGCAACAATCCAAGCAAACTGTCAGGTTTAATCGGATGTACAAATGAACCCTCAATTAGATCCGGAGAATAAAAAAAAAAGCAGAGATATACAAGCGAGCTAGAGGCTGGCTGGGTTAAAGCAAGGGTGTAAAAAAAATTAAAAAAATAAAGAGAGGGCAAGAGCGAGACAGGTAGAAGGAGACAGTGTGGTTTCATATGGGAGCTCTCAATAAGCTCTCAATGGCAACATGATTAACTGTGAGCCTATAAAGATGGAGCGGGCTTGATTATTAATCACAGTTAATAAATTGTCTTTCTCCACTAATAAAGAGGATGGGCAAGGGAAGGCAAGCAGATTCATTGACATAAGTTAATAATTACAGCCAAGCAAGGGAAAGAGGCTAAACACTGAACTGTCAATGAAAAAAAAATTAAACCTTGATTTTTAGTGATGACACTGTGGCAAATGTTTTTGTTTTTTCTGCATGGCATGGCACATTTTCCAGCACACAGGAAAGATCTTCCATCAATTAACAGGGTAGTAATTTGCAATGATTTGCAATTAGTAGATTACGGAACCAGGGCCAGGCTGCCACTCCACAAACATGCCTGTTAGCTTCCAAACACCACCCATCCAGGCAGATAGAGGAATGGAGGCAAGAGGGAAAAAAAGAGGGAAAAGGGCTGTTTCTGTTGATCGGCGCGCAAACCAGAGCCAGAGGGAGGAAGCTGTACAGTAAACAATGCAACGATTTAATTAGAACAGCTTTTTTTAAAAATTTTTAGGCGTTAGCAAACTTTATCTGAATTCCTGATATTTCAAGGCATCCGCATGGATCCGCAACCCCACAGGCATGAGTGATGTTTACAGGGGGGGAGGGAATCAGTAACCTTCATGGCTGTGCTTATTACAGAACATCACACGCTGCTGCTGCTGCTGCTGCTGCTGCTGCTGCTGCTCTCAGCCAGACAAACCCAGAACAAGAGAGGGGCCATGACCACAGGGGCCGGATTTTTTTCCTTTTCAATAATGAATTATTTGGCTCCGTTCAGGAAATGATGATTCCACTCTAAAACCACTGTCTCCTCCTGTTACAAGAAGCTAACCTCACAAACCCAGTGATGTTGATAATTCAACAGAGACAAAAAAACAGCTGAGTGGACATGAAATCACCCTTCCCTGAACATCCCACCCCTGACTGAACTTGGAAAAAGAAAAGGAAACAAGAGGTTTGTTGGAACACCCCTCCCTCACATCATCTTCTATCATCCTCTGTAGCCTTTCTCCCTCTCCCCTTGGTATCAACGCAGCGATGGGAGAATGAGTCACAAGCTCAGTCATTCTCAGAGCTACTCACTGCAGAAGCTGTGAATGAACCGCGCCTGTGTGTGCGTCCATGCTCGCATGTTTGTGTACATGTCCTGCGAGTTAGGGGTGGGGTGGGGGAGGGGCTGCGAGTATAAAAATAGCGTGCTAATGTGGTTAATGTGTCTGATGTTTGCAGCCCAATTATGCGAACCATATGTGATGGGCTTTGTTTGGGAAAAGGTGCTGAGGGGTGAGGAAACATGCAGCCATACCACTACGGTGCACATGGTTTTAATCCTAATGGATACGATCACAAGAGCCCATGCAATTTTATATGCTCTATTCCCAGCTAAAATAATGGAGTGACCACTGGAATCACAATGCCTGTGCCACTAGTCCCCCAATGCAAGCCTACTCTTCCATGATTGCTACGAGTCCTTGCTGCCCCCTCACCAGCTATTGTGTAAAATAAATAAACAGAGGGGTGGGAAGTGAGAACAGGGAGGAGGAGGGACGGGGTATCAAAGAAGATCATGAGTGACAGGATGAGTAAAGGAGGGATGTGTTTCTGGGGAGATGATCTGATATATTTTCTATTTATATTCACTAACTTTACCAACAACCATTTAGCTAGAAATAAATAGGAAATAAAGTAAATATTCCTAAACAGGATTTAATTTAAAGGAAAACTGTCTGTAAGTGATACCAGAACCAGATATGAGTCATTTACAGATCATATAATTTATCCAAAAGACAATTCTGGTACATAAGGTTTCAGGTAGGGGTGATTTTGCATCTTAAATTTACGTCAATTGAGAGTTGCGATGTAGATATTTCCAGTACTGATACGGCACTGTCCCGATGACTTACTTCTAAAGGCAGCAGAACAGTCAAGTAAAACTGCTTGGGTTGGGGCCTGCATGTGTTCAACCATGTTGAACTTAACAAAAACCGACAATGACACCAAGACTGGCCACTGGAGAGACTGGAGCTGAGAAAGACCTCTTTTCTTAATTTATTACAACAAGCATTTGTGGTGAGTGCAATGATATGAACACCTTCCTGGAGAGACTGTCTGAAGATGTGTTATTCCCATATTTAAACAATATTCATCTCCCACCTCTCTATGAGAGCTAGCATTTCACCTTGCCTTCCAGTATGGCCATACAGATCAGGTATATACAAGTATTGCTTTCCAGTGTAGCTGGACAAAATAAAGTATGATCTACTTCTTTCTGAGCAACAGTCTTAAGCAGTTCAACTTGATGACACCACTTGCAATGTTTTCACTCTGTCAGTGAGTGCTTCCTAAAAGTACATTCCAGGGGAATTTCTCTTAGATTATACCAGTGTATTGACAATACGGACACTCCCTCACCATAGTGTCAGATGAGATGCTCAACAGTGCACATCCTGGTTGCTCAGTTTCAGACACAGGGGATGTGACAGCCTCAAGTCCCTCTGATAGAAAACACAGAGAACACATCTGCAGCACCATCAGGAATGACGCGAGGTGTTTCACAGCTATGGCATCAGAGATAAGGGACAAGTAGACACATGGGCCGGCTGACCAACCAGTGTCTCATAGAGAGAAAAGGGAGAGGACAAAGGCAACATGGTTACAAACTGAGCCAGGTGTATGCAGGCACATACTGACGTGCAAACACACACACACACACACTCACTCACCCTCTCTTTAGCACCCTGTTGTGATGCCAGAATGGCTGTCTTGGCTTTTGTGGGAGCAGGCACATCTCTATCAGGCTCAATAAGCCCAGCTGAACTAGACCGTGCTTTCAGCCATCAAGCACAGACTGAATCATCCAAAGTGATGTGAATCACCGACAGACTAAGTCAGATAAAGAAGTGGATCTAATCAACCCAATGGTCCTGATGCCGACTTGCATCATCAGTCACCTGGTCTATTGCTCGGTGCCAGAGATACAGCCTTCAAATCTGCAGTGGCAGACACTGAGAAAGGCCGACCCTGGGATCTCTGGGGGCCCTGGTTGTCGCTATGATGGCATGTCCACTCGCATACGGAACTGCCCTCATGGTGAGGAGGATAGTGAGCAGGAAGATGCTGAATGGCCACTCTAATTAGCTGCCCTCTCTAAAAGCCCCTCCTCCAAGACAAATGCCCTCTATAAACTGCATTTTTTAAGAAGTCTGTTTGCATTAAACAAACTGTCATGCGCTAAAACGTAGCGATTACGCACATCCAGCTGCTAAAAATACATGACTGAATACACAAATCGGTGTGGGATGGAAAAAACACATGTAAACCAGATCATCCTGGCTTTGGAAGTGTCACGCTGTCCCTGTCAGTACGTACTGGGGTTAGAGCTGAAAGCAGGAATATGCACAACAGAAACTTAAGAGAACAGGCATAGTCTGTTGTTATGAGCACACAACAAATAAAACCAACCAACCGCATGCGCATACATGCATGCAGTCCCGCATGCAAAAACACACACACACACACACACACACACACACACACACTTCTTCCTCCCTCCTTGCACCGCAAGCGGTGAGTCATCCCTCTATTCACGTCACAGAGAGATGAGCGCACCCTGTGACAGGCCAGTTAGTAGCAGTCACACTGATCTATGTGGCACCTCTCAGCTCTTTGTTTCTCCTCTGATGGAGAGTCTATGTATGCTCGCTCCCTATTAGGAAGGTTTACTCAGCTCATAATGGGGGGCCGGTGTGGGAGCTCAGTCAGACAGGAGTGGGGAGAAGAGTCTCTGCGTGAGCAAACTGTATGATCCTGCCTGGGCAACATCACTTTATATCACTGCTTTCTCACACACACTTTCTCCTTTGTCATCTAAACCTGGATGCCTGAGGCCTATTGCACAGGCCCATTGTCCCATTGTTATTCATATACGTCACGAGTCGTAGTCAAAGGCAACAGACAAGAAAATACCAGAGTCTTTCAACAGTGAGACATTGAGCACTAGTCTATACATGGGTCATTAGATTTATGCTACGATGTAGAGCGCCTGCCTGCTGTGGCCGGTAGTAAACATTCACTCACAAAGCTTTATCGTGCTGACATCTTTTATTTTTCTTTATCAAATTAAATAGAAAATTTAAGAGAAAAAATAAATAAATAAATAAGAGAAAGAGCGGCTGTGAGCTCACAGAAATGTCAATACACGGAGGGGTGTCCGTGGAGCAAGCCAAAACAAAGCAAATCATTTTCAGATCAATGTTTTCCCCCGGGCAACTGCATTTTATCATAATCGTTTACAATTATGGGCCCACAGCTCTGCCTCCTACAACTACTCCAGCTGTCTTCCGTTCACAATGTCAGCGACGTGTTGGAGCCAGACTTCATTGTTGCTGTCACAAAGCCAACGCAATCGCAAACAATTGAGGAAAAGGAAATGACAAGCCATCAGGACAAATAAGAATGTGTAACACATCCTACTCCAACACTGCTGTTCTGCCCTTGCTCCTCTACCGACACACTGCGATTATACCATATGTTTATTTTACATTATGATAGTCTGTCGGTGCGTAGTTCATTTTATCAGCTGTCAGATTAAACAGGAAGACAGAGGAGGGCAAAAATGACTGGGTTTTTTTGATTACTAGAAAGACAGTACAGAAAAGAGTGACACATTCTGTTCTTGTGGAAGTGTTGTAAGAAAAACTGATAAACATCACAGTTACTGTTACTGGGGTTTGTCAACTTGTTCTAGTCCGTTGTTATCCCCTGAATGCATCAGCTACAACTAATTTTGTTAAAGCATACATGTGACACATTCTCCCTAGCTTTCCTGTTCTCTATGGGCTGGAACCATAAAATGCAATTATGTCATTGAACAACCAGGAAGCTATGAGACCATCCTGTAGTCATTTCTGTAAAAACACGTCAGAGTACATCCTGGCCAACCCCCCTCTCCTTTCTCACTGCACACACTGAAAAAAGCTGAATGAATTTGGGTGAATGAAATAAAAGGGGCTAAACAAAAATCTAGCTCTGCTCATCACATTCTGCTTAGACCTGTTATAATCTTACACTTGCTACCATGATGAGACGTATTTACATTAAATTTCCCGTCAGCTGCGAGAACCTTTACCAGACTCGTGGTTAGATGACAATCTTTGAGAGGCTGTGAATAACTTGAACTTAAAACAGCTTCCGGATTCATCATAATTGCTTATACAGGCACAGACAGTCTAAGCTCTCATTTGAATTTTGTTGTCTTTTACAGGCAAGTCAATTTTAGAGGGAGAAAAAAAAAATGACACGTTCATGTGCATTTTATTAATCAGCAAACCAGAAATGTCTAGTAAAAAGCTCTTCTCCAGCTATGGTTTGTGCTTTTGAATTTTATGGAAATGTTTCTTTACATACAATTTGTATTCTTACAGATGCTCTTACAGACGACCAAATTATCTGTCCAAACCAATGACTCCCAGCAGGATTATAGTTAACAACTGTTATTTCAGTTTTTCTTTTACATTTGTGAAGAGCTGCCTGATGTTTTGCATAACAGTACAACAATTTATTACACTGAAAATCAGTTTGATAATATCTTTTTGTGATTTTGCATTTTTCCTTATTTGCATATCATTGTGATATACATCAGTATTAGGAAAATGTTATTCATATTGTGACACTCCTTTAAACTGCATTACCCATTTGCTGTATAAATTAATTTAGACAACTCTCATAGCTTTCCATCGATGTCAGGGTACAAGTAGAAGATTAAGCATTTGAAATGAGCCATACATTACTGGGGCTTTTTCGGCAGCGGTGTAGCCAAGAAGCCATTTGTCTGGCCATCACAATGGCCTAAAACTCGCACAGTGAGAATGTGTGCATATCTGCTCTCACTCAGGCACTCTCCACTTTGAATATATTGTTATTCATTTTCACCGTCTTCACTTTTAGGAAATGCCCTTGAATGAAGCTAGATAAAACCATTTCATTCATCTTGTTGCTTTTGGAATTAGTCCGTATCGAAGCCATATGCTTGGATATGGTTTAACTGTATAAAAACATATGCTAGTAGTATATAACTGACTGAATTCCCTTGTAAAACATGTGTGGAAAGGGTGTACTCTAAAAAATTGATTCATAAATGTGATTATATAAACTATATTGCCGCAAGGGAGAAATTTTAAATCTTTTCTTTTAAAAATCTTTTCCTCTTGCATGAATGGGTTAATGAATGAACACAGGTCCAAGTATATCTATATACATTATATGCATTATAAAATTCATATTTTGTGATTTTGTTTTACAACAGGATTATTAGACAACATGCACCCAAATCCACAGTCACACTGAAAAGTTACACATGAGCAGCTCTCTCACCTGTGATACACTGAAACTGACCATCCTCTCGTCGAATAGTGAAGGCCTCACCTGGGTTTACCTGCACCAGGATTACCTGTGGGGACACAAAGGGACATTTCATTTGACGGTCTCAGTTAAATTTTACATTTGCTCTACAGCAACTGGCTCATTAAAACCGAAGCCCCTTTTGTACATGGACAACTTTTTGTACAAGTCGCTCTGTGATATACACACTCAGGATCTTGTAAGATTTCTATAAAATTTTCTTCCACAGCTCATTCAGTGACATTCCTGTGAAAGACACAATGGTCTTAACACTAGCAGCGTTTGGTGTTACACTGATGGAGTTTGGTGTTAACACTGACAATACAGTCCCATGAAAATCATAGTAGGAAATATTTAAATCCTGTCTCTCATTGAGAGCAAAGCCTGAAATACAGGTGACACTGGCAGAGGCAGGTGCCTGCCTGCTTACAATATATGCAGCAAACAAAAGAAATGATCACCTTTAACTTCATACTTCATACCCATTGTTTTCTGGACAAAAATCCATCAAGGGTAATTAACTGAGAGCAAAAGACTGGGAGGGGGGCGGAGGTGGTGGCAAGCCTTTCTCTAGTGTGGACTGTCGTCTTCAGTTTAGCCCGGGGGATAAACAGGTATTAAATTGCAAAAGAAAAAATAAATTTTTCAACAGATTAATTTTTTCATATCGAAGGCAAAATGTAAAGACCAATAACCGCTGCCATACCTGGATAATTGAATCCATGGATATTGGAGTACACACACGTGTGAGAGGGGGTGTTTAATGTAACACACACAATCAATACACAAGCTCTTATTCTCCCCAGCTCTTATCAACTTTCACTGCCAGTTCCAAGCAAAACAATCCCGAGTATCTCAGACTGATTGATAAGAAGAGGTATAGTAGAGTAAACACAGTTTCATTTTTTCAGTAAATATGTATTATCAGTTCCTCATGGTCGTACAAATCCTATTACAGAGTTTGTGAATGACTTAAATGCACCAATAACTGGAACAAGATGACAACGAGAAAACTATCAGTTTGGTATGTAACCCCTGCTTGCAGCTAATCATTGTTAAGGATTTAACAAAATAAAACAAAAAAAAAAACTCTTAAACTTAAACCCATGAAATTATGGTTTTGTTGTCATACATGACAATATATTCATAACAGGTGCACATTTTCAATTTATTCTGATGAAATGGTTGGAATTTTTGTGTGCTTGATAACTTCTTAAGTCTGTGTTCATGCAATGGAAATTTACCTTTTTTTTCCTAAAAGTTGTAGTTTACAAAAGTCATTTTCAAAAACAAGAATAACCTTAGATTTCAGGAAGGTTCGACAGATGTTGCAGATGAAATAAGTAAAAATCTAGGCAGCAAAGAATGTGATTGTTATCTAAACCTTACTTTGAGTGAAATATAAAAATAAAAAATAAAAATTAGCATCTATGTTTTAAAGTACTGACTGCATTAGTATTTCAAATTAAAATGTGCTGAAGAATTTCAACCCATTCCTGTTATTATGTGGAGAAACAGCTGTCCTCCTCTGTAGTTATCAGGCTTTACATGAATGTTTTAAGCTTTAACCATTAACTTAACAATTCTAAACTATTTTTGTCTCGCACCATTCACAGACTTCACCATGACTGATGGAAATATCAGGTACACACTGCTACCCTGCACTGAGTCATTCTTCTTCTGTCGTTAAAACAGACGTGAGCATCAGAATTGTAGATGAAGAAGCCTCGCAAGAAGAAAAAAAAAAAAGTGCATTTTTGCCCAAGAAACAAACTTTTCAATCCATTTTAATGTCGTCTGATGACTAATAAATAAATGAAAAATAATGATTAACTGAACTGAAGACGTATTTTCTTTTTCCATTCACTTAAAAGGTCTGATTATGTTAATAAAAAAAAAATCAAGACAGCCTGTAACTTCACCCTCCAATTCATCATTCTCTTAACCTTATCCTTATCAACGGCACAACAACAATAACAACAACAACAACAACAACACACACACACACACACACACACACACACACACAACTAGGTTTTGTTGCCCGGCACCGTGTGTGGGCACCAGTTACCTCACTCTTGTGGAAGTCGCTGTCATAGAATCTACACTCCCCTGGCAAAGGGCTTTGGTTATGGTTCTCTTCAAGCACAGAAATCATCAGCACCTCCATCTCTGACACTGTTCCCATTCATGTGCTCAGCAGGGAGAGGAAAGAGCCCTTTGACTGCCACACAGAGAAGCTCATATGTTCATACACACCCACACGAGCAGCGTCAGCAGCAAGTGTGGATGGTGGCGGTGGTGGTGGTGGTGAGGGGTGGGTGGGAGTAGGAGAC
>NW_019524841.1:185885-194206 GCF_002814215.2 Seriola lalandi dorsalis | reverse complement strand
GGGGGGGAGGGGAGGGGAGGGGAGGGGGGTGCAGGGGCAAAGGGAGGTCTGATTGAATCAAAGTCTAGGCACTTCACAGTCGGGGGCGTGTATACGTTTGTTGTCCAACCCCCCTTCTGTGTGAAGAAAAACAGCCCACCTCTTTTTTAATTCAATCTTTACATTGGAAGCTACATTTGAAATCTACACCGTGACATTCACTGCATGTTAATGAAAACAAAAAATAGGAAGGAAATTTTGCTCGCAAAAAATCCGACTGCTACTTACTGTTGCCCGCATTGCTTTTTCTCATTCAGGCGTCGCTATTCACGCAGTCACAGAGAAAGGAAAAGATGCTCAAGGGTCTACCAGACCCTCCACCACTTCACCCAACCCTCATGAGAAATCACATGACCTGCGACACTAACACATCTGGCTGATCTGATCCTTTACACCCTTCTCCACTTCCATCAAACTCCTGCAAAAAAAAAAAAAAAAATCCAGGAGCAAAATGGTAAGAGGCGTGGAGTGCAGCGGGAGCTATGCAAGCAGATGGGGCTGAGTCTCTTGCGCTGGATGTAGCCGTCACAGAAAGTGTGGCGTGAATCTCATGTTTGCTTCGCCTGGTTCAGCCTCATCTGCTCCATAGCGGCACTCTCTGCAGCAGGCGGCTCGTTCACTCTATCCTCTGGCTCCAGTGCAGCCTCCCTACCGTCAGTATCCACAGCAACCCCTTCAACAAATAAGCCACAGCGATGTCCGCGCCAAACCTTCAGAGAAGGGACTGAAACCTTATCAGCAGTGGCCACTCTCCGGAAAAGGAGGCGGGCGAACCCAAGAAAACAGGACCAAAAATGAGAAAAGGACTTTGGATGATGCCTCAGTTTGCTATTCAGTTTCCTCCTTGCCTCTGCCACTGACTGTGTGCCGGCTCAGTTAATGCCTGCTGTGCTCCTTAATATGGTTAATTTCAATAGCATTCCATCAGGGTGTGATCATGGCACAGCTGAGCCGGCAAGGGTATAAGGGTTCCATAGCGTGGGGAGTCCTTTGTTCTGCCTTTTTTCACAACAACAACAATGGCGTGAGGGAGCTGAGCGACCCACGCAGCTTCTGAGGCTGACATACACGACTACGCTACAGTCCCTCTCCCTCCCTCCCTTCGCTCCCTCCCCCTCATACTCTCCCTGGCTCGCTCTCCCATTCACAGAGCGACATGCCGTACACCCTCTCTTAATACTCGGATCGATGTGAGAGGAGATGAGGTTGTGGGAGTTCAATTGCAGAGCTCCAGCGCTGGCGACAATTACAGCCTCGAGTTCTCTCCCGTTTTCAAAGATCACAAAGCAGCCCACTGACAGTCAAAACAGAGACACTATTTGTGCAGCGACACAATAAACAGGGCTCGCAAGTATTCACCGCTTCTGTAACATCTGTCCTCATTCATTCTGAGCGGATCATTCCTTAAAGCGACAGTGCTGATCACTTGATCAGCATGTGCCAAGTGAACAGATACTCTGCGTCACTGATACCGCTGCACGAGGGGCCCATCAAAAACCCCCCACGTAATGAAATCCTCTGCTTCATTTGGCTCTATAGAATGAAAGAAGCTGGATTTAAGGAATTAGATAAATATAGCTGCTAGCAGAAGCGATCAGGGGATGAGTACAATAGGCTTATGAAGTAAGATGACTTTAGGGAAATACAAAGTTAAATTAATTTGTGAGTTATGGAGCAAAACACAAAGTGAAATCTGGATAGTGCCTCCTTCAGGTTGGTTCAAGTTTTTTTTCCTGTACACCTAAAATATATTTTGCAACCAACCAATCACAATGTAACAATGAAGAAATGATATCTAATTGGATAGTGACTGAAAACCACAGCAAAGCATTGGAAAGTAAACGCCTGAGCTTCAACTTATTGAACTGTAGACAGCTAAAGTAGCATCCAGCAGAATCAGCAACTAAATAAACTAAATAAAATAAAACTGATGCCTTTGTCTCTGCTCCACCACGACAAGCAACCCGATGCAGTGCTTTTGCAAGAGCAAGCACCTTTTTTTTTTTTTTAATTACTTGCTGCCATTTTCCCCACATTTCCTGCAACAATGGAGGCAGATGTCCTCCAACAATTTGCATAAACAGCCTGGAACTGAAATCAGGTCTTGGCCAAAATGTTGTTAGATTTATTTTTTTCCCCCTCTCAAAGTTACAGCTGCATAATATTCGGCTGTATTGTGATGTGATTAGCGTTTCTGGGTTTAGAATATGGACAGGTTACTAAGATAACGTTAGGCATTTTCATTTATTTATGCTAGTAATATTCTCCTCCCTATTTTGCTTTGTTTTTCAAAGAATTGCCTCATAATGTTCCATCAATGTCAGACATTCAACAGAGGCAGTTTCTCTGTTTTTCTGTAGCATCGTCTACAACATATTTAGAACAAGAACTTTTTGCAAGATAGAAAAAAACATATTGCTGAGGAAAAAAATTACACAGTAAAAAAATAACACATTTCTAGATTAATCAGTTTCCTCCTCTGATAACTCTACCTGCCTGAGGCAACTGTCAGTCACATTTATCCTTAGGCCACATTCAGACAGACATTTACCTTATGTTCAAACAATACAGAGGGCCTGCGTCAGTGGGGCTGTGTTGTGTGTTGTTGCGTGTACCAACGAGACAGTGAAACACATTCCAGTAAGTCCAGTTGGAGGAACGGGCTTGAATGAGCTCTTGCATCTATGAGATTGGCTAACACAGTGCCTTTCCGGATGAGCGTCCCAGCAAAGGATGAAAAAGGTTCAGCCGCACAATGCAGCATCATTTTGGATAAACCCCCAAAACACACACACGCACACAAACACGCACACAAACACACACGTACGCACACAGAATGTGTAGCTGCCATCACAGACTGCCTGTATGATGACTTTATTTGGAAGTGGATAGAGTCTGAAACAGTGCTAGGATCCTGCAAAGGTTACTTTTCACACAGATGACTAAGCACTGAAATGTGCTATGGTTTCCTGGTCACATTCACAACACGGATGATCTTTTTCACAGCGCACTTGATGGAAGAAACCATGCATTCAGAGAACAGGAAGAACGACAATCAGATTTATAGAACCGGTGTGTCTGAAAGTTAAACAACACATTTTGTTCCCAGCGTTGTAAAGATTTACGTCTACGTAGGAGCCCTATGCAAAGAGACTGAGGATCAATTAGCACACACTGTCACACAGGTGGCCACTGCTGTGTTTTATTACCCAGGAGAATGGGCCCGCTCTGTGCGTTCATGGCTGTTAGCTCTGACGTTTCTCTGCCGTTGGGTGACTCAGAGTTCAGGTTTCTCACTATTTGTTCCTCTTAATTGTTTACTGTGCATGGATGTGACATAGCAGCTGGGTGGACAGGAAACAGGAGCCAAATGACACAAGGAAAATCCTGCTGGTGTCGGAACTAGCCAGGCAGTGACACAGTCTCCCTGCAGCTGATGGCATACGCTTACGTGTGCAATGATAATTCAAGGCAATTTGATGATCCTCCACCCTCCAGGTTCCCTGGGAAACGTTGCATGACGGGATAGTACGACAGAAACAGGCTGGAAAAAAAAAAAACTCTCTGAAAAGGTGTTCATTCTGTAGCACGTCCTTGTAAATATTAATCATCTTCTTAGCAATATTCACTCACAGAGGAGGAAATCTGGGATATGTACTTATCAGAGCAACCATAAAATATTGTCTAAGCACAAAGTTGAAGTCAGGGTTTGGATTTTTGTCTGCTGAATGTCAAATCAGCACCCAAATAAATGGATTTTACTCAAGGCTTTGCCTGGATTTGACTCTGGTCTTTGCTCACTTTAACATTTCACATTAAAGAAAAAAAACCTACAGTCTGATGCTTCACAGAGGAGCTGGTGTTAGATAGGTGATGGGCTGTGGTAATCTTGATACAGAGTTGGACTATTCCTTTTCGTTAATTCAGACCACAGCATCTTCTGGCTCATGCCCTTTGAAAATTTCACATGAATTTCTGTAAACTCCAGACATGCTGTCATGTGCCTTTGTTCTCCTCAAGAGTAGCTTCCATCTGTCTCCTCTCCCACATAGCCCAGACCTGTGAAGTGCTGTACTGAGTGTAGTCCTTCCAGAGCGATTTCTCATCACAGTGAAGACACTTTGTACCTCTCTGAGAGTTGTCCTTCGGCTCCAGTTCACCTTCCTGGTCAAAGTCCTTCTAGCTTGGTCACTCTGTTATTACTTCTACTGTTATTACAAAAAATGCAATAAAGTAGAACTTTAAAGTGGCTATTTGTAAGTTTTGGTGGTTTCTTGCTGGGAGAAGGTGGTGGTGATTGCCGCTTGACATGAGCTTCAGCTATTGTTGCGTTTACAAGACAAGAGGTTATAATACGCTCTCTGAGCAGCGCTACGTCTTCAGGGTGGATTGGGGGCTACAGTGAGTCGCTATCAGGAAGTGACAAGACGGGCTGGGGCTAGCTTGTTAGCGTGCTAATTGCAGTAGAAGAATAGACGTGCTAGAGAGAAGAGTTAACATTGGTGTTGCTTTCCACCTCTGGAGACAGCTGGAATAAAGTTTGATGCTGAACTCACAACGTTTCTTTTACATTAGTACGTAAACAGCTGTTAATGCTAACGTTGGCTATGTAGCAACAGCAAAACTTAGCTCCTTTAAGCTAATAAAATACTGACATTTGATGTATTGTACCAGACTTAGCGTAAATCTCGTTTCTGTAACTGCTTTAATAAGCCAATACTAGACGTCAGAAATAAATGGCTATTGAGTGTGGCTCAGATCGATCAACCGGATAAGATATTCAGTACTCGTATCTGTTCTGTAAATTGGTGCAGTAATAATGGTATGGTTTGTCTCGCTGGCTCAGAAGAAAGTGTCCTAAACAGTGCTGAGTCACGCACTGTCCACCTCCTCACAATAGTTGACAAATAGTGGGCTCACCTCCATTTTCACAGATGGTTCAGGGGCTGACCAGGAGACAAGTAGAGTGGGTTGCATTTTTGTCACAACATATCAGGCCCTCTGGCAACTTGTGAGGGGGCTCATGTCCAGGGCCCTGTCTCCTGTGTCTGGCTATAGCATACAAAGACGGCGGAGTCGAGAGCGAGGTCTCACTATCCCACGGTAACATTAGCCCACGCATGGCACGTCGCCACAAGCAAGACCACACACACACAGACACTCATGGCTCTGTGCTCCCTGTTCAATTAGTGTTGTTACTATTCAATGCGGAGTGTTCTTACACACGACCAGAGCAAAAAGTAGGTTTCTAAGGTTTTTAAATCTCAGCTCATGTCAGAGAGGATGATTATGTTTAAATAAGAGCATGTCAGAATAGAAAAAGTGCTACGTTGTCTTGAAAGCTCTTGTAATTATACATATTTCCCAAAAGGTTGGACGTTTCCTAGGAAAGGGTTTCTAACAGAGACTGCACAGCATGACGTCTGTACCAAGGATTGATACTGTGAGCACCTTCTGAAAAACCACTAACAGCTTTTTTTTTTTTCTCAAAGTGTTTTCATCACGTACAGTCTGTCAGGTTACAAACACAGACCTAAAAACCATCAAAGCACTGGAACGGAACGACACAAGCACAAAGAGCATGAAAACATTAAATGGCAGATCTAATGAAAAAGAGTAATGAACAAAATATACATAACCATCAGCACAGACAACAGCTAAGTACATAAGCCATTAGCTAGGCTTAAACATTGACAGAAACCGGCTGATTCATCTGTTACCAATTTAGCAACAAACCAAATGGCAGGAGCAGGAAAAACTTGGGGGGAGAGGGGCTTAAATGGATGGACGCAGTGAATCATGCTGTACCCAAAGTCGTCTCGAAAAAGGAATCATCTCAGGTAATGACCCCAAGACAACAACTTCCTCTCTGACTCAGAATAATTGGTCCAACAGAGCGTTAATACCAAGTCAAAACTGGGATAAAAGAAACCAAGAACAAAGAATGAGGTATCCTTGCAGCTTCTCCAACTAAAGGTCAGAAACAGAGGGGTCAGCCATCGCTGTGAATACTCTTCACTGTCACCACAGTCCTGCCTCGCTCTGTCAGGGCCCAGACCCCTCCAGTGGTTCCTGCTCCTCACTCTGCAGCTGTCATGATATTTACACACCTCCTCAGACACGAAACACACATGAGCTGCATCTTAGTCACAGCAACGCTCAAACAACAATCCCTGAAAAGCTCTGCAGCCAATAATGCAAAATGGGAGGGTTTTTTTTGTATCACAGGTGATCAGGAGTGAGACTCTGACAACATTAAATCAATCACATTAAATTCCCTGTGCTTCCTACAAGGTATTAAAAACTTCTGTAATAGCTTAAAGTGCCGGATGTAGCACCAGTTTCCAATGAGCAGACTAACCCAGCGTAAAGGTTAATACAACAAAAAGGTTAATACAATCAAAATCACAGACACTGTGAAGGAGGGGGGTACAAAGAGGAACCGATATTTGGGGGTGGGCGATCAGGCCAATCAGGCCGATCTGGCCGATCATACGACAGTCTTTTTGGGTAGAATCGCAATCCACAACCTGCATCCTGTTTCCACTCTGATTTTATTGTGAAGGTCATGAACGGAAGTTGCACCTTTCTGCCGCTTTGACGTTTTTCTTTCATATGTCTTCTTCTCGCCGCTATTCTTCACCCACAACACTGTGTTCCGTTTACGAAGTGTGTCACAACCAATCACACTTTTTGCTTAGTTCATATCGAGTATATGTTTGGACAGCACTATTCTTTATTTAAGACGTGCTACATGTACGCATTTTAATTAGAAAGTGCAGTCACACTGGACAACAGCTGGTGACGCTAGTTGTTGTTCTGCTAAGCTGGAGAACTGGTACATGTGCCGCTACACCGAGCTCACCGAGCCTGCAGTGCGGAACAAGTCGCAAGCTAACAGTTAACAACAGGCTGGTTAGCTGTGATTGAACTTTTCAAATCGAATATAGCACCTTTTAATGACATCTGAAAAGCAGATTGTATGCCAATATAAGATCGTCCACAGTATAAGATCATCAGATCGCTCACCCCTACGATACGTATGAGAAAATTTAAGAGTCAAAAGATATGGCTCCTTCCATTCAGAACCAAAGATCAATCAATAAAGATGTCAAAAACCCAGTTAGGACAAATCACAAATCAAGACTAAGGGAAGTTAACCATCTCAGCATTAGCAACTGCACACTCACTCTCAACATGGTCAAAGGCAATAACAGAAATAATAAACCATGTTTTTTTTTTTTGCAAAGGCATACATCCATATAGCATTGCTGAAAATGATGGTTACAGATGGACGATAATGACCCTGAAACTGCCATGCAAAACATCCAGTTCAGGCAGCATTTCACTGGAGAAGAAGAAAAAAAAAAAAGGTTTTCTATTGATGTGGCAATAGACATAATTTTTTTTGGCTCTGGACTCTTAATACTCGAAATTAAATTTTCTTTACAAATTGTTGCTGTTTTGCCATTGATAATCTTGGTTTGTAGCTATTGCCATTCAAACTTCATACATTCCATTTAATGTAAAATGAATCATATCAAATATTAGCTCAATAGCAGACCATTACCTTACTGTAGATCATGTGCGTGGGTATTGATATGTATGAGAGGAATACACAAACACACCTAGTGCAAAAACAAAGTCGTCATGCTGTGGTTCGAAAACACAGACACTGCTGTGTTATCTGATACTTGTTATTCTTCCTCACAGGAACACATTTCAGTACATTTCAGTGATCATGAACATGCAGCGTCTCAAACTGGTCTGAGCAGCGGGGTGGTAATGATGTAAGCCAGGAAGGAACATCCACATTTTTATTCCACTAGCTCTCATAAAACATTGTAAACACTGACATGGGACATGTTCAGGTAATCAGGTAACCTTTGTGGGAGGTGGTAAGGTAACTGAATTCCATGAGAACAACAACCTCACAGCCCAATACAACCAGCAAAATTTGATCTCTACGTGAACAAAGCCTGATTCAGGTGTGGGTTTTTCCACAGTGGAAAATGACAAGACGGGTGGAAAAGGCATGTTATAGGGCAGTGCTAATATTAGCAACTCTTATCTGGGCAAACTGCATAAGACTGAGGAAATGACAGGAAAGATATCACTGTGGGTTCCATGCAGTCCCCCAGGAAGTCACGGAAACCTAAGCAAATCGAACTGATGACCATCAAAATGACAGGGAAATCACCCAGGCTTGTCAGGGCCACTCAACCTCACTCTGATACTGACAAGAAATGATTGGGGTGGTGGTGGTGGTGGTGGTGGTGGTG
>NW_019524841.1:169818-185865 GCF_002814215.2 Seriola lalandi dorsalis | reverse complement strand
GGGGGGTGGGGGTGTGGAGGGCGGGGTATCACCCCATATCCTGTACCCATTCTGCAAAGACTGCTATGAAAACTGAGAGATAATGTGGCTCATAACTAACAAGCACCTGTTGCCCATGAAACTCGTTCCATGAACAACTGCAGTGAGGACAGCAGATTGGGTTGTTTCAATACTTATCTGAGTAAAACCCATATCTGCATATTTTCATTAGCATCTGAAACAAGCCAGCAAATGCTTTAGGTTTCACAAGGCGTGGATACTATAGTATGTTGTTGTCAATGTCAATGTATCAGGAAAAAGTTTTGCAATTTTGAGACCAAGTTAGATTGAATTTACAGCAACACAATAGACTGAAAGAATTTTTTTCCTCAAAATACAGCTGAGTTTGAGACACTAGAATCTTTATTATCCTACTACTGTAGTAGTAGTAAATATTAAGTCACACAACTCTAAGTGCAGGGTTTCAGACGTCTTTTGGATTTATTATTGCCTGACGCACACAGCCCTGGCTCCAGCCTCTGCTGGACTACATATCAGGCTGAACAGCACATTAGTGGTTCCCTACTGGTGCTGGTCAAACCATATACCATGTCATTACCTCTAGTGTTACTGTTACTTGTTGAGTAAGTGCTGAAATGTTTTAAATGCACCCGCTAAAATTTCTCAAATTGCACAGATTACATCCTTGAATGTAGTAGCATTTTCAGCGATCAAAATTCCTGGCTTTGCAAAGCAGTCCGGTGTTATGCATACAACAGTACAAATATTTATGACATTTTCTGCACAAGAAAGCCAACACACGCTCCATTTGAAGCACAACACTTCAACAACTGCACAATAAAGGCCAACAATAGACTAAATAAGCCAGAGGCACCATTTCTAACAAATCAAATGTAACTATGAGACACATTGCTAAAAGTCCATTTGGGCATAACTTGATGCAGCAAGTGTGATCAATAGCCAAAGAGATACTGAGGCCAGAGGGGTCTGAGTGTACCTGCTGGGGGCCATCCCCGTTGACCATGGCTGGGGGTGGTGGTGAAGCCAGGATTGGGAGTTCAGGGCTGAGAAGCTGGCCGGACTCCAGAGGTGGGGTGTGGTCTGCCATGTCTCCCTCATTCACACCACTGAAGAGGTACTCCTGCAACAAAGACAAAGCGATCAATGGAGATGTACAAAGTAAACCGCAAAGGTTTGTGGCATCATTGTCTTGTCATCAGACCTGTGCTGAGTGCTACATTTACTCAGAATGTCCACAGGATGGGGCTTTTCTGGGTTTCTCTCTCTCCTCTCTCGTAATGAAAATGAAGGCTGGATGGCTGAAATAATGGCTAGATGAAGGGATGGACGTATGTGGATATTTGTACTGATTATTATAAATTGATAGGATCATCTGTTGTTTTCTAAGTATGTTGCAAACGAATTGCGTTTATATAAAAACCATTATTACAGAGTGACAAATACTGAAGACAAAAACATTATAATATTTTTAGAATATGAGGCTTGGGCGACAGGGCACACACACATCTGCTATCCTCCATTACCAGTGGAATTTTCATTTTTATTTTATGATATTAAGGTCCATTTAGTGATTTAAAATTCTTTCTCCACTAGCATAAAATACATCAGGCATGAGGCAAATAACCTTTAAATGCACTATTGTTTCCAGTGAGGACTTAGTGACAAGCTGAATCTCACTGAGTGGGAATTTGACGCACATCATAATTCATTTCCAAACCCATTCATTGTTTTCCACACCCAGTCATGCACTGGCACATTTTGTGGCACAGCAGCCCACTTGCTTACTCCGAAAGACATTTTCTGATGGCATCAGTGAGCAGCCAGGTCAGACCAGCTGTTCCATCCAAACTAAACAAGCCTGATCACAGCCCAAAGAGAGGGTTGATACAATTTCTTTTATTGGATGGAAAACATGCCATGTGGGCAAAAGTCATTGGAAACTCCCATTTGTGCCGTCGTGGGAGTGTTTGTTGTGGATTACTCCTGTTTGGTACTTGTCTACACTGCATGCTCCATTTACATGGTACTTGTATAGTCCATATGAGATCATAAAATCAAATGGCAAGTCATGAGCCACGATATATTCAAGAAGAAGCTTGTTTGAAGCAGCCTACAATGTGTCCTCTGAGTGGTGATGCAACCTAAAAGAAACTTCCTCACACAAGACAATAACCAAAAGCTCACCATGGTGCTGTATTATGTCTACTAAATTCAAGCAATCAACAAGTGCAGAGCAACCAAGAGAAATATACTGTACATAGGCTCATGTCAAATCAAAAACTATGAGAGTATCCAGAAAAGATAGAGTTTCTTTTCAGACACTGCAATGAAATAAGACTAAGAAGGCAAAGGGCCACATTCAAGACTAACTGCTAGTGAAAACAGTTGCAACAGGATGACATGGTTAACAAAAATACTGCCAAAAAAAGAAAAAAAAAAAACCCAACAGAACACCATGAGAGAAATGTAACGTGTCCTTGAACCTAATTACAATCTAGCGCATGCGCCCCTATACCTGACAGTGATCTGGCTTATCTGTTAGCTTTAGCCCCTCCCCTCCTTAAGCTTAAACAACAAAGTCAGTTTACAGTGTGATGGTCAATGAACTGGATTTGAGGGAACTATTGCTGCAGTAGAGGACTGACATGAGATTAGCCCAGTATTACTCGCAGGCTTTAGATGACGGCAGCCTCCTTCTGTAGTCATTAGGCCTCCGAGTCAGTCACTCCAATCACTTGGTATATTACTCTAAGCCAATTTCAAGCAAACTCATGTTCAATTTTTTTAATTGTTTGCTAAGAATACACTCACAGCAGCTACGTGGGGGTCAGTTAAAGGAGAGGAAGCACAAGGAGGGGGGCATCCCTGATCACAGGCACTGACTACCCACCTTTCACACACTTTGGTAAAGTGGAACTCGTTTCTCACACAGGAAATTAAGATTTTCACACACGACTTTTTCCAAATATGATGTCATTTTAAGAGGGTGAATGGGTGATTTTAAGTTGTTTTGAATGCTCTAACCACCATGTTACTATTTCACAGTGTTGGTACTTTCCCCTCTTTATTCCTTTGCCTTCTTTAGGTAAATATGTGGCTATAAAAGCTGTTGATAAATAATCAGAAATCACCACAGCCTCCTATTAAAAACCAGTGAAAAACACCAGCTGTGGTTCCAGTAAAATAAACATTACCTCTATATCGAAATTGTGCTAACATCTGTTGTTGCCCTGATTTTACATCATATTTGACTGTGGCCAAGAAAGCATTTGAAAAGGACAACAGCTGTTTCTCAGTTACAGTTTTAGTGAAACAGGGGGGAAACACCCTGAATGGTTAGAATAATAGACTATTCTGTCTAGACAACACTTCTGCTTACTCCTCATGTTAAGAATCAGACAAAAGCAAACATAAAATATATGATAATGATGAGGGATAAAAGCCTCAAGTGTACAATGAGTTGGAAATTTTGGTTGCCAGTTTGTAATAACAACTACAAAACATCCTGTTTTCAACCAACACATTAATGGAGTGGAGATTTAGCAGGAACACCTGGAGAAACGTTTTCTTATGCCAGTCACCTTCACACTCTGCAACAGCTGGCTATCCATTTAGTGCATGTAGGTGACTTAGCTTAACTTAGTTTCTTAATATCATTGTTACCAAGTATGTCAATTATGTTTAACATGACGCACTATTAACACTAAAGTCAATGTTCAAAGGTAATGTTCCTTATTTGCCATAGCTAAGTTAACTAGGTTAGCTACCTTGCAGCCAAGACAACTGTTTACTCTAGCTACAGGTGTGTATGCTTAGCGTTAAGTCATGGCTGTCCCTTATCTAACTGCAGTATAACACTGCAGTCAGCTCATTCACAAACGGTAACCTTAATGTTTATTTCGAGTTCCCTTAGGAGACAGACTGTCAGCACCACAAGATGAGTTATTACCAATAGCGCAGCTAACGTTACTCACTCAGTCAGTCGGCACAGCAGCAGCAGTCTTGACTGACACGCCGATGCACAGTGATGATGATTCCTCAGCGGCTCTTTCCCCAAATGTTGAACGTCAGCGAGCTCCGATGACCAGCTACTTTCTGCAACACCTGAGACGGATAACTAGCTAGCTACCCAGATAAACACAGGGCAAGGCAAAATGTGACATGCTAGCGTTAGCTACCTAATGCTGGCCAGCTAATAGTTAGCAAGATGAAGATGTGCTTTTCTCCTAGTATGAACGACGATCGCTTGTATTAACTACACCTAAAACAAATAGAAGTAACTAGCGAGCGACAGTGACGATGCTAAGTGTCGATAACGTCAGCGGAATTGCCAATTTTATCGAAATAACTTTCCATCCAACCCTGCTCCTTGCATAAAAGGCAGGAATTTCGCCATCGCTTACAGGGCTCTTTGCGCATGCGTATTACAGCAAATCATGACGAATCCCAAATTCCAAGATAGAGAGGAGAAACATTTCTAATCTTGACACATTTGTCTAATTTGGTTGGTACCGTGACGTAGTCGATATCCTGCACACTGATAATGAACTTCATATGGCTTCGTACATTTTCATGACTTAAAGGAAACCCTTAAGGTTGACGTGTCTGTGATCGGTTCGTCCAGCAAGTCAGTCTCAGAGAAACGTGTACTATGGTGGCGAAGCGATAAAATCATTTTTGATTCACCTCAGTGCGATCTTGTCAGACTCAGTCTTGCACTATTGAGTCACAAATGTACGGAAACAATGCTGAACAGTAGCCAGCTTCTAATTGGAAATTACTGGTCCACCTTAATAGCATCATATTGCTTTAACTATTACTGTTCATTCATTTTTACTGTGTTTCCTGTAGGGTAGTAGAATTACTATAAGTACAAATATGTAAACTGTCATTTTCTTTAACATTGCATTTTTAATTAAATAATCTTTTTTTTATCCATCTCATATGAAATTGTAATGTATTTCATATCTGACAGGTGTAAAGTCGAAGGTAGAAAGCCTTGTTACACAAATGCTCGTTAATTTCTTTGGCTCTACCTTGTAATTATTACAAAGTCTCAGGAAGTTGACAGTGTGGTTTGACAGGGAACATCACAAAAAATGCACCAGTCACAATCCAGAACTGCAGTACTCAATTTCAAGCAAATTCATTGTTTTTATGTGAATTACATTTTCGGTCTACACATATTTTATTGTGCATTACCTTTTTACCAACCATATTTATTGCAATTAATATACATTATATTTATTGACTATTGCACTTATTTTTTGCTTGTCTGGTGTTTTAAAGGGAAACGTAATTTCTTTTGTATCTATCTTAATGCATAGAAATGACCATTAAAGGAAATCTAAATCTCCCTTTACCTTTCATGATTTGTTGCATTGTCAGACTCTGGCTTAGACTTACAGACAGTTTAGCAGTACAATTGTTAAAGCACAACCTTAAGTCAAAAGAATTAATCCATACACAATTATGTGGACACGAAAAACACTCAAAACAACAGGCTGGGGGTGATGTATATTGAGCTACTATTTATTCGTCAAAAGGTGCACATGAAAATAGAAATGTATTTGAATATGTCCTCGTGGTTTATTTCCAAAGACACAAATGATACTTACCAAATACATACGATTTTATTTTGAAATAAGAGCATGTCCCATCAGTGTTTTTAAAGCTTGGGACAAACAAGTGCGTGTTGACACTGACATGCACTAAGACTAGGCCTCTCCACTGCTCCACCTGCTGGACATTATAGAGGAGTACCACGCGTCTCCTGCCACTGTACTTAGTGAAATTCAAAGTGAAAAGGAGTTCCCTTCCACAGAACGATTGAAAATAAAACAAAATTTCTGATGAGCCCTTTAGACGGTCTGACAACAGCTGTTTTCTGCATGTGTCATTTTTTTCCCCTCTTAGCATTTGTTTTTGTTGTTTTCTCTGCGGCTTCCAATGAGAAGAGTCTATAGATGCATATAAATAAGTAATAAATAGGAATTAAATAAATAACAAATGGTAAACAATAGAAGTTGCACGCTCCGATTATCAGTGAACGCACCATCGAACTACAGGAAGTAAGGAGGTGGTGTTTTTCAGTCGGTGCTGTAGCGATTAAAGCTAACTACAACAAGGTGCAACTACAGCAACTGATGTGAAGTTTTAGCATATGAGACTGTCAGGATGATTTCATCATCAATTTGATTCGCCAAATATGTTGGCTGACAATTTTTCAGTGTCACTGTTTATTAGAAAACGACATCGCGGACGAAACACTAGCTAGAACAACAGCAAGGTAATGTCAACAGTTTGAGCCATCGGCGGCTCCCAGCAGCAACAACACTCTTAGGCTAATTAGCTCGACAGTATTTTTGCTGGACAGCACTTTGCTAAGTGACAGTTACAGCTAATGGCTATACGACTTTAACCTTTATGTTGTTAGCTTGTAAACCCGGGCTGCAACATGCCTAGCTTTTTTTTTTGCGTTGTTTGTTTGTTTGTTCGTTCCTCTTTAGCATTTGTCGATCTGAGGTGTTGAACAGCTCAAATAAGCTGTGTGGTTGGGGAGGGGAGGCGTCCATGAGGCGTGGGTTCTTGCTAAGTGCAACTTCATGTTATTGCTCATTGAGGTACAATGATTGTGGTTTTGTCAGATATAATGTGACTTAGGATAAAGCAGGTCATATTTGAAACTTGGGATTGGTTAGTTATGACAAAAAGACGCACCCGGTGTGTGTTTGTTAGTCATATTAAACAGGCAGTATGCCTGTTAAATATTGTAACATGAGTTTGGAGGGAGACAGCTCTACACATAGACATAAGTAGGTTTTATGAGCATCTATTGATCTTGGAAAAAACTGAGCTAAACTAATCTATTAAAGATCCATTTGTGTGGTCTGGTTTTACCACCCTGAGAACATCATGATCTAAAAATAATAGTGCAATCTTGACACATGGTTCAGCCTTTGTTCTGGAAATATTGTGTTAGGCTTTACATATGGCAGAGGAAAGAAAAAAGTAGAGGCAACATAACCTGGACTTCACTCATTGTGTCAGTAAACGCAAGTTAATGGGTTTACCCCTGTCAATACACATACATGTTTTAATCTGTCTACCAAACTGGGCTCAGTGCCCAGTAGCTGTCTGTGTCCCTGGGCACTTATGAGATATTGAAAATCTAGTGGATAATTTATCCACTCAGTTTTTAGTTCATGCATTTGTTGCTACAGACGTTGCGTTTCTACTGTGACCTTCTCTTGGTCTGATTTTGCCAGACGTTTTTTAATAACTATTATATAAAACCAGAGTGATTTGCATGCAGTCAAGGATTTATTGACTGGAGCAGGAATGGCTTGAATATGACGGCTTCAGCATATTTGTGCGTGACTGTGACTCAGCATTTTACTTTTCCGTATGAATCAGTTCATTCTTTCATAGAAAACCCAAAGTACAACACTTAGGAAACATGCACATGTTAAAAGAATAAATGCAGAAAACACACAATATAACAGCTCTTGCAGGTTTTTTGATTCAAAATTTTCCACTAATACCTTTTCCCACAATTCCAGCTTTTGTGCATTATATTTAGAAAATGAAAATGTCTAAATGTCTCATATTCACATTTGTGTTAACTGTGTTTTCTCTTCATTTCATAGCTCAGTATTATGCTGGACGTGGGGAAGTGGCCAGTGTTTGCACTCCTTCCTCCTGAGGAACTACGGCTTATCCGGCAGGCTTGTGTCTTTGGCAGCGCTGCAAACGAAGCCCTCTATGTCACAGTTAATGATGAGGTAACACTTGGGCTTTAAGCAATGGCGCTTTAATCCTTTTGTTTACATTAAGACCTGTTGCAACACTCAATAGATTTCAATTCCTTTTTTTATAATACTGGTTTGATATTTTTTTCTTTTTAGAACTGGTTAGAAAAATGCTTCAGGCCTCTCACTCTCTGGTTGATACAAGGTGCAGTTCCAGACACTGGGATAAGCAGATAGAATGAGGCTATCTTTAGCCATACTGCCCTAATACCCAAGCAAGCTCCATTTTTATCCCGTGGAAAGGTGGAAAGCGTGCCTCATCTTTTCAACCCTTGCTCATTTGTTTGTCCCTGTAGTCCAAACAGTTTATGTTTCAGTGCAGAGGATTGTGGTGTAAAAAAAAAAAAGAAGCATTTTGGTGGATTTCACTTCAGATGCTACTAAATGCTTTTGATAACAGGATCTCATAAAAGATTACACTTTGGCTGCAGATGTAGTTTAATTTGGTTGTGAATAGTGCTGGAATGATTAGTCCATTAATCAGTTAATCACTCGACACAAAATTAATCGTCAAAATCTCTGCACTGGGAAGTTAGTTATTTTTCTCTATTTTTTACATTTTAGAGCCTTTACAGACAGTTAATGAAAACAGTAACAGACAAATGAATTGCTACTGAAAATATTTTTGAAGACTGAATGAGCTTTTCCATTACTTTAAAACTATATTATAATCCTACCAGTGAGTGTTGCTATTTAGTCTGCTCTCAGCATGTAAGCTCACCAGGTATTTACCATATATCAGTAAACACCAGACTGTTGCGTTTATGAATCATTTATTAATATCAGGAGCATTTCAGTGGTGATGTTTGGTATTTGCAGGTCTTTGCTCTGGGCACAAACTGCAGCGGCTGTTTAGGGCTCGGAGACCTTCAAAGCACTATTGAGCCGCGCAGGATTGATGTCTTGTGTGGAAAGAAGATTGTGTCCCTAAGCTATGGAACAGGACCCCATGTGGTTATCGCCACTGCAGGTAATCCAGTTCAGAAAACTTTTTATTTGTCGCCCAAGGGCAAAATTTCCTCAGGAGGCAGAAGAATGACATCACAGACAAACAAGATGACAGATGCAGATGTCTCAAGTCTGGTTTTATGATGATACTGTGCTGTTCGCTCAAATATTGTATAAAAAAATAAATCCCCTATATTAATACATAATACTTAAAAAAGTCAAAATATTTATTAGAGCATGTTACTCTCAGTTTTTATTAAGAAATTACAAGTATTTGGCTTGTACGCTAGCATTTAACAGTTCAGTGTAATGCAGTTTAATTTGATGGGAAACTAGTTTGCATCAAAAAGTTGACAGAATGTATTTAATGAAAACCTTACAGGCCCAATCAGTGCTCAGTTCGGCCTGGCAGCCAGCTCTAGGAAGAGTCCTGGTTGTAACGCACTCTTGGGAACCTTCGATGCAGCAGAAATGTTTTTGTAGCCTTCCCCAGAGCTGTGCCTCGACACAGTCCTGTCTCTGAGCTCTGCAGGCAGCTCCTTCCACTTCATGGCTTGGTTTTTCCTCTGTGCATTGTCAGCTGTGAGACCTTATATATAGGCAGGTGTGTGCCTTTTTCAAATCTTTCCTGCTATTCCCAGAGTTGTGAGCGCACTGGAAAAAGTCCTGCAACCAACCTCAACTGGAAATAGTCTGGCCTTTGTCCCTGCAGTGTTGGACCAGGTTCTGGTACTTGGTGGCCTTCCTCTCTTAGGTGTCTTTGCATCCATCTTCCCACGGGACTGTCAGTTCAATCGTGATGCCTCCTCAGACCATATGACTACGTTGGGCCTCAAGGATGTCTGGACGACCTGGGGAAAGTGTACTTTTCTTCCCAGGTTCACCTCATCTCCCAAGACTGTGGCAGCTGCAGGAGGCTCTTCTCTGTCCTTTTGCAGGAGGGTGGCTTCTCCCCCTCCCAGATGAACTGGATTGATGGGGCTGGTCTTATGTGTGTAATTTCTGTCTCTCATGCTCCAAGATGTCAGCCAGTGCTCTGAGCACCTTGTCATGACGCCATCTGTATAGCTCCTGGCTAAGTACATCCTTGCAGGCCACCAGTTTGTGCACCAGCGTGCCTCTCTCTCTCTGCATAATATGCACAGTGGGTCCTCCCTCATCCCCACCTGTGAAGTTCCGCTGCCCTTGATCTTTGCCCTTCCTCCTCCAGGTGAAAGACCTCTGCTTGGATCATGTCTCTCATCTGCCTTGGGCCTGCTTTCCCCCATCGCTTCAACAACCATCACCTGGAACTGGAGCTGGAACTTACTGGCCAATTTCCCATTTCTGGTCACCGTGCTTCTTGACTTCCTTTTCTTGAATTTAACTCTTGCTCATGTTGCCAGGTCACCAAGTGCCTTCAGGATCCACCATGCTTGTACATGGGATGAAGTTGTTGGGGTTAGGTCGTCCATAAAGCGTCTCATTGGAGGTTGGAGGGTAGTGGTCTCCATTGTCTTTGCCTTCCCTGGGCCTGTTATGAGCAGATTCATTCCCATGATTAAAAAGGATGGGGGCGATGCAACCCGTTATGACTCCATTATTCCAGGTACTGCCACTGGGTTGTGAAATGGGCAGTCCTTAACCATCATGATCAGTTTTGACATCAAAAAGACAAGTCATTCATTCTTTGCTACCATTTTCTGTAACATCATATTTGACATAATATAATTAAAAATGACATATGTCATATAACAAAAAGATTACAGTAATTGATAATACAAAATAAATGCTAGTTGCTGCCTTACTGGTGTGATGTGTGCTAGCATGCTACCTCTTTGTCTGCTGTATTTCTGGTGCTTATTCTGCAAATACATTAAAGTCATCATTTTCATAAAATGCCAGTTAAACACAATGTTGACTTCCCTTGTCATTGCTAATGAGAGTAGTGCTGAGTCTGTGCTGTAGATTATGTGGCTGTTTCTTTTTCTCTTCATAAAACATTAACCACTGTGACAACATGAATAAAAGTTTGCCTGCTGCTGTGCAGATGGAGAGGTATTTGCTTGGGGCCACAATGGCTACAGCCAACTCGGCAATGGGACCACCAACCACGGACTGACCCCTGCCCTGGTGTCCACCAACCTCCTTAGCAAGAGAGTGACAGAGGTGGCCTGTGGCTCTCACCACACCATCGCCCTCACAACTGACGGAGAGGTGATTTATCCTCGGCTGTGTTCTTACTGAAGTTTTCTTTCTGCTTATTCTGTATGTTTCTTTGGACAGTGATAATCTTATCTCCGTGTTCAGGTGTATGCATGGGGTTACAACAACTCAGGCCAAGTCGGTTCAGGGTCCACTGCCAACCAGCCGACACCACGTCGGGTCAGCAGCTGCCTGCAGAACAAAGTGGTGGTTAACATTGCCTGCGGTCAGCTCTGCTCTATGGCTGTTCTCGACAATGGAGAGGTAATGGGTCACATCAATCTGCGGATGTGAACATGAATAAGTGAATCAGTGCTCTCAGTCAGTTAACTTTTTGGCAGTCAGCAGCCCAGAACTAAGGGGAAGTCTGGTTTAAAAAAAAAAAAAGAAAAAAAAAAAGTGTCACATCTAAGATATTCATGAATTAAGCAGTTTGTACATTAGATGCATCACTCTTTCTTTTTTTTTTTTTTTTTAGGGGTATATCTAATTTCTAATATAATTCATGACATATTGCAAATATATGTAATATACAATAATAATATAACATATAATGGTAAAGTTGCTGTGTTTTCTCCACCAAGAAGACAGTAGTCATCACAGTTTGCGGTAAATGCAATGCAGATATCTCAGTGTACTAAAAGAAAGTGAGTCAATGCCTTGATACAGTGTGTGCATTGTCTTATAGATCTATGGTTGGGGCTACAACTGCAATGGACAGCTAGGTCTGGGCAACAATGGAAATCAGCAGACACCGTGCAGGATCGCTGCTCTCCAAGGTGTCAACATCATCCAGGTGAGAGAGAGAGAGAGAGAGAGAGAGAGAATTCTTATGAGGCTCTGTTTTTAAATTATGTATTTCAGTCAACATTCAGCTTAATCACACTCTTTCCTCTTTATGCAGGTTGCCTGTGGATATGCACATACATTGGCGCTTACAGATGAGGGCTTTGTTTACGCCTGGGGAGCCAACTCATATGGGCAGTTGGGAACAGGCAATAAGAGTAACCAAGCCCTCCCCACTCAAATAAACACAGACAAGGAGAGGTTAGTATATTGTTTACACCCCGGCCTAAATCGGCAGCGATATCTCTCTGCCATCTCAACAGGTCACATGACAACATCCTGTGAGATGCATTCTTTAGTCGCTAAATGCCTCAAAGGCATACATGGTAAAACATCATGTAGAAACATCATGTGTTTCTGTCACTAGGATGGTGGAGGTGGCTGCATGTCACACCAGCCACACGTCTGCTGCCAAGACCCAGAGTGGGCAGGTTCTGATGTGGGGTCAGTGTCGAGGTCAAGCTGTGGCCAGCCCCCACCTCACCCATTTCAGCAGCACAGACGATGTGTTTGCGTGCTTCGCCACACCTGCAGTCACATGGCACCTCCTCTCAGTAGGTAAGCATGGTGAAAGAATATAAAGATTTCTAAAACTGAAGGAGAGCCCCAGAACTCAGACATCCCCAATAATCAAGGATTATTCTTTTGCTAACCATTTGACACATTGACCCTTTGATCCTGTGACTGGTCAGTGGTAATCATACAATGCTGTGGGCACATATCTGTGTGTCAGGCACAAATTCCTGGAAGTGGTCTAAGAAATAAACAGGAAATTCTCTTTCCTGTTTATTTCCAACAATCATCCATCTGCTGATTGATCTTATTTGAGCTCAGCTCAAGCTCATAAACATTTCACCTTGAGATCTTGTCTTATTGTTTATTCTTCATTTTGTAAAGTTAATGACATCCTTCTCTTAACAAACAAGCCACTGAACTCATCAGCACTCTCATAAGTGCAATCATTTTCTGTTGTTACCTGTTCAACTGTCATGCCTGAGGAACAAGTAGTGATTCCAATTAGATCTGTGATTCCCTGTTTGTAATGTCGACCACTGAGAGTCATATCTGGAGGGTCTAAAGGCATCGTTTTACATTGTCGTTTCTAGGATTTCAATAAATGAATGTATTGCGTACCCTGTACATAGCGGCTGTATCTTTACAGTGAAATATACAAGTTACAGGGCTGTAAAATAGACATAACACACGATGTAGCACTTGTCGTGTTTCAAAGACAGGCCTCATTTAACAGAAAACATTTTGGTATTTATTCCTTCTTTTAAAAAAAAAACGTATGTTCTGTATTTTCATCAGATGGCGACGACTACCTAACCGTGGCCCAGTCTTTGAAGAAGGAGTTTGACAGCGCAGAGATTTCAGACCTGAAGTTCTTGGTTGATGGGAAGTGTATCCATGTTCATAAAGCGCTGCTGAAAATCAGGTACAGAAAACAAACACCTCATCACGCCCAAAGTAAAAATGTGAGCCGGTGCTGCTTGGTTATGATTATTTTGCAAATAGGCAAATTTGTATGTTTATTTTCTCAACCTTTAGTTTTTTGCTTTATTATTTACTATTTAATATATTTCCCATCCAGTCACATGACACTAGCCACTCATTAGCTGGTGTGTGTCGGGTCAGGTGAACACACTTTGAGCTGTACTTGCCTTATGGTTCTTCTTTACAGTAACTAAATGAAGAATTACCTTTGGGTGCACATGATGATCCTTATTTAGGAATGAAAAACCTTGTCTCCAGGTTTTCCTCTCTAATGTTGGACTTTCTCTTTTCATCTTTGCTTCACCATGTTTTGTTTTGGGTTTTTTTTGGGGTTTTTTTTCCTTTCTTCCTCACCAGAGCTGCTTCTCCATCTTTGACTTTCATTTTGGTCACATGAGCGTATTTTTCTCATCCAGAGGTTGCGCCTGGTCATGAGTGATGAAGGTGTTGGGATTTTCAGGGGAACAGAAACACACTTTGATGTTGCAGACTTGTGTGATTGGTAGATATAGAAACAGGAAGTCAAGACAAATAATTATGTTAGTTGCGCTGCCCACATGATTGCACTGAGCCGTCTTCCTTCGATAATGAATTTAACATGTATATACATTATATACCTACTGTGCTGTGTCCTATATTTAAACGCCATCTGTTATACAGTGTCTCCTCGTCTTTCCTGTTAATGTCATGTTGAAGCAAAGACAGACCTATTGTTTCCCGTTTTTCTTTTTATAACCACACTTGGACACAAAGTAACTGTGTTCCGGTCCCTTGCTCTTTTGCACTGTCAGTAGGAAGGAGCCAGACTGTCTGCAACATCAACCTTTAGTGCACATGTTCACACGAATACGCTGCAGCAACTAATGCCGGCTTTGGCAAGGTCACATGCAAATAATACGTTTGGGATGCACTTAAAGGATGAGACACACAGTTGTTGTTTTTTTCAGCCAGGACCTGAAAACAAATGATACGTCTATCAGATGTTGTGATGATGTCGTGATGTTTAGAGCCAGTAGACATTAGCAGTGAGGGGAAATCAGTATTTATAATGCAGAAAACTATAAGGAACAAATATGGAAAAACCCTGTGGTTTATAGTTGTTGGCAGACTGCCTCCACTTTCCCTCAGGAAGTGTATAATGGCCTGAAGATTGAATCTTGATTTAAAAGTGCATGAATTTGTAAAATGTGTTTTTTCAGTTTGATGCACTGTAACAATAACAATCATAGGTTATTAAAAAGACTCTAGCGGTTCATGTGATACTTGTTAAGGGTTATTAATGAATTGTGGTCCGATGGGATTCATATAAATCACACATGGGAAAGAAAACACGATTTAGATCAAAATCAATCGAACAGTGAAAACTAATGATATTTAACACTGTGAGCTACAACAACCAAACATACATACTGTATGTAACAAATTGATAGAAATGAAGAAATACTTTAGATGGCCAATTTTTCACCACTGAATGTTTTTAAAATTATGTTATTGCAGATATTTTTCCCTCTTCATCGGCACTGATTTCCACACAGTATGAAAATTAATTAGCAGGGTCCTGAAACCATTCATTGGGTGGTAATGCGGTTTGCAGACTGCTCTGCTTTGCCTCACAATGATAATGTCGATTACTTCAAAACCTTGGTTTCAGTTCCTGGAAAGTGGCACATTGTTTTGTGATCACTACAGCACGATGAGCAAAATAGCACTGGTGTGGAATGGGCGGGCGTCATTAGTAAAAAAGTTGGCAACAACAGGAAGCGGCATCCTTTTTAGCACATCACGGGAAACGTCGGCTCCTTTTCTTCCCTTTTTAGGTGTGAGCATTTCCGGGCGCTACTGAACGAAACGGATGAGGACGCCATAGAAATCCACCAGTTCTCATACCTGGTGTACAGAGCCTTTCTGGAGTACCTCTACACAGACACTATCAACCTGCCACCAGAGGATGCTATTGGTAAGCCCAGAGATGAGCCACAGTCCTTAATACACTTAGAGCACTATGAATGGAGTCAGTGCTTAAGTCTGAAGCACACGTACTGACCTGTGTGTGTGTGTGTGTGTGTGTGTGTGTGTGTGTGTGTGTGTGTGTGTGTGTGCGTGCATGCGCGTGTGTGCGTGCGCGCGTGTATAGGTTTGCTAGATTTGGCCACTTTCTACCGAGAGACGAGGCTGAAGAGACTGTGCCAGGAAACGATTAAGAGAGGCATCTCTGAGGAGAACGCCATCACTCTACTCTCAGCCGCTGTCAAGTATGAGGCGCGGGTAAGCTCATAGCCCCTGACACACAGTCAGTCACCATGGTGGTGGTAGTGGTGGTGATGGTGGTGGTGGGTGCCTTCACAGTAGCTAGTCAGTTATACTCCTCAGCACTGACCAGACAGCCCTCTTCATTTTTAGGACCTGGAGGAGTTCTGCTTCAAGTTTTGCGTCAACCACCTAACGGCTGTCACGCAGACCCAGGCCTTTGCAGACATGGACCACGACCTGCTCAAGAACTTCATTAGCAAAGCCAGCCGCTACGGGGCCTTCAAAAACTGACTAGAGCGCCCCCAGTAGTGACGGATCCAACACGATGAGGTTTAAGCTCACTGAGGTGCTGAGAGTCGACCCTAGACCAAAGTAAACACGAGGCTGATCAGCACTTCAAAGACTTGTCACCGGGGATGTAAACACTGGAAGAGGCGCATAGTTTAAGGTTTCACCCTCTAGCTGATGCCTCTGTGCTGCTGCGCCCCCC
>NW_019524841.1:85740-169750 GCF_002814215.2 Seriola lalandi dorsalis | reverse complement strand
GCCTAAGCCTTGCCCAAACACACTGATTGCTTGAAGTGGGGTAGGGGGTAAATACACAGTTAGACCACTAGTCCAGTCACAAGCAGACAGTGCAGAAGCTGAACAGAGAGATGCGCCACAATTGTGGTCTCTGTGTTGTTGACTTTGTGCTTGGCTGATTCGCTGTGTGCTTTGTGAAGTGTGTCACCAGACAGATGTGGTGCAGTGGCTTTCCTCAGTCCTGCACGCTAAACATAAAGCGAAACACTGCAGTAAATGTGTTTTTTTGGGGTTTTTTTTGTTTGTTTTTTTTTTTTAAGAACACTGCCCTTAGTTAAACAAATGATAAATGTGTATCTCACACTGTAGTACATTATGTCTGATCAGTAGTGACAGGGAGTGATCAGACACAAATAAGTCATACATGCATTGTCCTTTCACATTGTGCTGCTTTTCTCCGAAGCCTTGATTCTCAAAACTGTGGATTGAGAAGTAGTATTTAATGAGGAAAACCACACAAGCTGTTCTTCTGTTTTTTACAAAACTGCAACTTAAGTTCTTTTCGTTTGTTTTTGTTCTGATCAAATCTAGTTTATATCTGATCTGATGATAATCTGTTCTCTTGTGTAAGTCATTGTTACATTTTTGCCACTTTTGTGTTTTTTATATTGCAGTTGTTCACCGTTGCCATCCAAAGTTATGGTTGCTGTTTGATGTTTGTATATGACTTAACATTTGCACTGTTTTACTGTAGACAGTTGCTCGGGCCACCGTCAACAGACCGATGGTAAGAAAAAAAGGTGCAGTTACACTTTCTGAGCGATCATCCCACTGCATGTTTACTTGTGTTCAGATTAACCCTCTCTGTGCAGCTGAAAACAGTGTCTGACTTACACAAGCATACTGGTTCCTGTCGACGATGTTACACTGTAGATGCAGCTGAGTTTGTTTTGTTTTTTTTCCAGTTGTGTTTCATTGCAATTTGGTATGTTTACAAAAGTTTGGTTCATTGTGTTTTTTTTGTTTGTTTTTTTTAATTATATGCGGGGCAGCAAACTTCTGCTTCTTTTTACAAGTGTTTCTTTCACTCTCTCCCTGGGTAGCACCCCATTGTAATTAAATAGGGCTAGCTTAGTGTCAATGCCAACTGTGACTGTGTTGAATATAGCCCAAGTCTCATACAGTATAGGACCACACGCTCTTTAACATCCGTCTCGATAGAATGTAACAAAATGCTTTTACTTTAACAAGCCAATTATTGTTTTGTTTTGTTTTGTTTTTTTGATTTTGATAATCACAAAAAAAATGCCTGTGTGTTCTCATTTTGTATGGAAAATGCTGCACACTGCTGACAGTGGCACTTAAGGTAACATTTGACAATCTAAAATGTATTAAAATCAATAACTGGCCAGCTTGATAGATGTGTTATTGCTGTCTGCTATGGAATAATTAACAGCCTTCACATACATGTATAAGGAAATAGTGAGGAAAATATCCAGCTCACACAGTACCAAGTTTGTGCAAATGACCAGTTTGCTACAAGTTCCAAAACACACAAACTGTGCGAAACTGAACTCTGTTTTAACCAGTTGCAGATCTAAGCCATCAAAGAAAAGTGTGTGGTACTTGTATATCTTTTCATTTCCGTGCTGAACGGCTGCGGAGTATCCCGAGTTCACACTGTGGTTTTTACACCTGCGTCCCTCAGTTGATCTTTTTGTAAAAACACTTGGCAACAATCACTTGAACTGTTGATTCATGTGCTACTAACTGAAACAAGACCAAATGAAATTTCATGTTTTAAGATACCTACTTATTATAGAACCTATGATTACTGCTTGTGTCGTTTAAACAGGAAATGGAGATGATTTGAACTCGTGTACAGATAATCTGACTCATGTTGAACTGAGTTGTAACAGACACAGTTTAAGAATCTTCCTTATGTTCTTCGTGTATGCCTATTTTTTTCCCTCATGTGCAACCTTACAATATCACATCACTCAGTTCAATTTCTGTCTTGCCAGAAAGTCAAAGGATGTGGTCAGAGTAACTGGAACACCTTTCAAGATAAGCGTGCTGTCAAAGAGTGCTGAATTTATTTCTGATACAGTCTCAACTTAAACTAAAACACCATGAGCTTCTCAGTATGCCGAGCCCACGCAGAAAGTGTGTTTGGGCATATTGTAATGATAGCCAGATCAGCAGCTCACAGACAATAATTCAGTTACTTGGTTCCAGTTAACGGCCACTCCCAAAACAAATGATGTTACATTTTTATGTGCATATGGCTTTGAGCATAAGGTCTTTTAATACTATAGTATGCATAATTAGGCATTGAGTTATGGTAATATGTTATTTGGAGAAGGCCTCAAACTGAACGTGTGTACATAATGGCACGAGATTGCTCAACATTGTTGACACACAACTTGCATGGAAATGAGGAACTGCAGACAGCTGCAACGGTAAATGGCGCTGTGCCACATTATACGAACCTCACCACATTGGAACACACACATGAACTAAAGCATTCATTTAGTCACAATGACTTTCCTTTATAAAAAAAAAAAGATTTGAAGAAATATTCTGATCATTTTCTTAGTTAAGAACAGCCGTGTGATAATGAAAAGATACTTGATTACAAGTTCTGCATTCAAAATGTAGCTTGAGTAACAGTTGAGAAGTGTTCACAGTAACATGCATCAATGTGTAAGAAATATTTAAATGAGCTGGTCGGAGGGGGAGGGTACATAAAGTTAATTATATATAAGTAAAGTCTGCAATGCAAACATCTAAAAGCCATTGTAAATCATGACTAAACACACTTACTATACCTTCCACCATCTTTATTGTCTGTAAGTTGAGATAAGTAATCATCTTTTTGGGCTAAAAATAGTGTTGCTACTTTAGCAGGCAGGGAGTTGTTGAAGAGAGCTGCACTTCATGTACTTCATGAGGGTTTCGTTATGAAGCTGTGGCAGGACTAATTAGACTGTGGTAGAGGATGCCAGTAGAGTAGGCGGGCAGGACACATTTGCAATCAAACTGCAGAAGGAATGTGGCGACGTGGCCCCATTGATTTGGATTTATTATATATCAAACATTACAAATACATTGTATATCTTTTTTTTTTTTTAAGAAGAGAATATGCAAGTCAGTTAAAAAAACCCATCAAGGGCTTAAGTGATGGTCTGAGTGATGGTCTTGCACTTAGAGCTGATCACTTGTGATCAAATCACCCGAGACGGATGGTAAATACCAGGTCTGACCAAGGCCACAGTGTGCTTTGACAGGTTGGTACGGCTGTATCGGCTTGTGGCACCGTGTGGTTGGCTCCACTACTCACTGCTCTTAGATCGGTTCAGGCACGCTACTTCAGGCACACTCCTTTCAGGCTTCACGAATATGTTAGTTGAATTTTTTATGAGTTTCCTGTATGTCTGAAACCGACAAACACCTGCTGACTCGTCTTTGCATCATAAATAACTTCAGTATCTGTACCATGGAGAGAAGGAGCTGAACTACCAGCTTCAGTTATTCAAGCATGCAGCCTTTCTTTATACCCTCAAGGCAGAATTAGACCCGTGGTCTAGCAATCAGGTCACTAAGGATTATAGTGCTTGCTGCTGTGTGAAACATGTAAATGAATGGTGAAGTGGGGAAATCGCACACTGTTGGCTCTACAGAGACTCATAAAAAAGAAAAGAAGTTGTGAAGCTGACACTCTATTGATAAGACATGCAGTAAAAGGGCTTTTTAAATTAAGGTACACTCTGTTCCAGTGGGAGTGTGAAGTGTTTGTGGGTGGGTGGGGAGGGTGAAGTGTTTGTGGGTGGGGAGTGTTTGCTTTACAAAGCCTCCAGTTGATAAGGCTTGTGGGGGAGCACTCTGCCCTTCAAAGACCCACAGCAGACTCCTTTTTCTTTCTTTTTTTTTTTTTCCCAAACGTCAAGATTCTATTTTAGTTGTAATTTTGACATCAGTTAAACCGTAGTTGCAACTTAACTTTTCCAGAAGAGGTTTTTATTCTCATACAAGCTTTTCCTCACTGTGAAAGAAATGTTGAACGATGGAATCATCTTTTCCCTTTGGTGACATTTTTTGTTTTCACTCTTAACAGCTATTTTCTTACTGTTTGTGTGTGTGTGTGTGTGTGTGTGTGTGTGTGTGTGTGTGTGTGTGTGTGTGTGTGTGTGTGTGATTCGTGTCAGGCCTCTGGTTTACACTCACAGAAGAGTTCTTGTTGCTGTGGCAGTCCTGGAACACTTCCCTGGCCTCAGGGGAGATTGTGTTGTGAATGGACTGCACTTCTGTTGGGTTGTGCTGGTTTGACTTGTTTGTTTGTCTGTAGATGCCAACACAACCTCGGTGCGGGCTCCGTTTCCAAGGTGAATGTGAGAGAATTGCCCCAAGGCCCTTTGAGTCCCGGTGAATCCAGAACGTCCTTTTTTTTTTTTTTTTTTTTGGCCAAGTCGGACATTTCTTGAGCCGCTTTCATCCGAGCTGCTTGTTTTTCATGTTGCACTAATAAAACACAAATAGGTTTGACGCTGAAGGATCAAGTAATTAAGTCGCATTTAATTAGCCGTATTGGTCTCATGACCAAAATGTGCCCCAGGCTGGTTGAATGTGTCACTAGGGTAAGTGTAGTCTACGTGCTCTCTCTCTCTCTCTCTCTCTCTCTCTCTCTCTCTCTCTGTCTTACACCATACCAAGCTCTTCTACTTTAGGTTTCACAAGTGCATCAATTCAAAAGAAACATGACGTAAATTCAAATCTATGTTGAGTCACCCAACGTTGAATTCATGATTTATAAAGTTGGAGATTGTCGTCAGATGTGGACACCACACGCTGATGGTCTTTGCACAACAACATTATGTCACTTACTATCTTTCTCAGGCATTTTTCTCGTATATTTGAAGGCATTCCAGTCTTGGCCTTGGGGGTTGCCAGACTATTTCCTGGCATTGTGAGAAATTTAACAGTCCAGGGGTTTCAGGCACATGTTTTTGTTTAGCAACCACATACTTGCATGTGAAGAGTTTGTTTTTATGCGCTGGATGGAACTATTTTGCGAGTCGAAGACAATAGTACAGGTTTTTCTATTTTCTTGAACATTTCACTCAGGCCTTGATGGTGTTTATTTTGTGGCGGGCTGACAAAGAGAGTCACACTGGCCATAAAACACCCTCTGTCGCTTTGATTCTCTGCAAGATTTTTTCCTTCATTTGTTTGACTATTGTTGGTGGCTCTGTGAAGTCGAAATGAACCGTCTCTGGATTAGTGTCATGTTACCAAACTAGACATGTTTGTATCACTAGAGTCAGTTCCACATGGGGAAATATTATTGTAAGTAATAAAAAGCAGCTGAAAAAGTTATCTTTTCTTTGCAAGTGTAAGAGTAAAGAGCAGGGGAAAAAAAAAAAAAAAAGTGCCACACCAGCGTTCATTTACTGAAGGGAAACTCAACCAGGTAGTGTACTTCCTTTTTGAAAGAGCATCGGTCATCCAACCCAAATACGCTCAAACAATTTACAGTATTCACTCACCATCACTGCCGATCAAGTAGCTGAGAGCACTTTCAAGTTGTCTGAGACTGATTATTTATAAACCTCAGATTCCTCCCTGCTGAGCTACAAAAGCCCCAGTGTTTATACCGGCTGGCAAGTTGAGAGCTTCTGATAAAGGAGAGAGCTCGAATACTATAGTTTCACAGAGGGCCCTGAGAACAGAAAGATGTGGGCACTGACTGACAAGGGCAGCTGAAAAAACCACGGCATAGAGAAAGCTCTCTGTTCCACTGTCCCTCTCAGAATAAAACGCTGTTCTTCTTGAGCTGTGCTGCCCACACAGGCTCACAAAAACAACAAGGAGACAGTTCAGTTTTCTTGTAACCTCCCATCAGACCTGTGGAGGCAATCACCCCGGGCTAATGCAGAAGTTTACTGACCTGCTCACAGGCACTTTTGACCCCGTGTCCTCAAGTAACAGCTCGACTGATGAAGAAAAAACAAATCAAACACCAACCAGATTTAGATTTTAAAGGATTTTTCCATCTCTGTAAATATACTGATTATTCATTTATAAGTAGCAATACAACTCTAGCTTTACAAGTCCCGCATTTAAAATGTTACAGGGGTGAAAGCACACAAGCATTAGCACTAAAATGTACTTAAATAAATCGCTTCAGTTTTATAATATTACCAAGTATCACATCATCGTACTATTATTAGTTAGATCATCATAGGGTTTGTAGCTTGATCTGCAAAGTAACTTGTGACTATATAAATATAGTGAATTAAAATATTTCTTTAATTTAAAAATAAAAGAGCAGTTGCTGAGTAAATGTGTGTAGTTATATTCCACCACTGATGCTGTGAGCGGTTGTACGGGGTTTGAGAATTCACGAAAATACATTCTGAGGCCTGGGATCTTTATTCATCACATCACAGTGTGGCAAAAAAAAAAAAAAAAAAAAAGTCTTAACTCATAATGCAACTGATAACTTTCTTTTCTTTATTTGCAAATTTTCGAAGTTGATTTGGGAAATGGCTTTAAGATTATTTAGTTATAATATTACATTTTTAACTCTTGCTCACAGAATATCTCAGAACATTTATTTTAAGCGTGTATCCATTCATCAAGATCCGTTGAGCACATAATAAAGTCTTGATGAATTCCCTCACAAACCAGTGTTGATCTGGCTGATTCTTTAACTGTAAGAGCAGACAAAGGAGTGGGAGGAGCTGGGCTGGAGGCAGTGGGAGGAGTTACTTCAGCTGCTCTCCACTCAAAGTACAAAAACTGTCTGCCATACAAGCACAAAGGAGAAGTAGGAACTCTGAGGATGGTGTGTGCCGGGCAAAATCCCTGAAGCTGTCAGCAAGAGAGACAAGCAGAGGGAGAGAGAGAGAAGTAGATACTGAGTGACTCAGCTGGTTCGAAAGAGAAAGAAAGAGGGGGGACAGGAAACAGACCCTGAGTAGAAGCAGTCACACTCACACGCACACACATACACAAACACACGCATGGAGAGAAGGCGCTGAACTACCAGCTTCAGTTCTGGTCGTGTGGAGAAGCCTTGTGGTTTGTGGTCAGGACCTTGTGAGAAGTGGAAAGCTGAGGACAACTTTGCTGCTGTGGAGCTGAAAAGGACAAAAACAACCGGACTGAATTTTGTTAAAGTGGAGGGATTATGCCATGAGGACAATTTCTAACAGACCTGGATGTGGATATACCATCATTCCCATTTGCGTAGCCAGCAGCTCGCAGTGTTTGGGGACTTCCTGAGTGAAAAGGTGGACACATCTTGTGTGACTGATTTATCTGAGTAAGTAAAGCTCAGTCTGCAACTCGTGGGGGTGCAGCCTGGTGGAGAGATAGGGCAGGGGGAGGGGAGGACGCTCCAGCCTGAATCTCTGTCCTCTGTGAGGGACTCTTTTCAACATGAGGTAACCCCCAAAATAACTAACATCAATACACAGGAGGGAATCATGTTGACCATGTGCAGTGGCCCTCTCTAACCTGGGCAGTGGTGTTGGGGAAGAAATCTTTGCGCTGATGGCCTGAGTGTCTTTCAGAGCATCCTGTTCTCTGCCTTTCTATCCATTCATGGTGGATTTGTTGTGCGGGGAAGCCCTTTCATTATATAGCTATTACATAACACACACCCCTCATCCCTCCACTCTTTGTCTCTCAGAATGTACAACAACACCCCCTCGACTTACAGTTTAACCGCAACATGGGTGGACAATAACTCAGCCAACAGCTCTGCTGCCAACTGCAGCAAGAACGATGGGTTCAAGTACCCTTTGTACAGCACCGTCTTCAGCATTGTGTTTGTGGTGGGGCTGATCACCAACGTCGTGGCCATTTACATCTTCGCCTGCACTCTGAAGCTGAGGAACGAGACCACGACCTACATGATGAACCTGGTGTTGTCTGACCTGCTGTTTGTCTTCACGCTGCCTCTGAGGGTCTTCTACTTCATCAACCAGAGCTGGCCCTTTGGCAGCACGCTGTGCAAGGTCTCCGTCTCCTTGTTCTACACCAACATGTACGGCAGCATGCTCTTCCTCACCTGCATCAGCGTGGACCGCTTCCTGGCCATCGTGCACCCTTTTCGCTCGAGGACGCTCAGGACTAAACGCAATGCTAGGATAGTGTGCACCGCTGTGTGGGTGCTGGTTCTGTCAGGGAGCCTCCCCACGGGGTTCATGTTGGAGACCACCTCACAAGACAACAACAAGACGAACGCTACCTTCTGCTTCGAGAACTTCTCCTCCAAGCAGTGGAAGGCTCACCTGTCCAAGGTGGTGATCTTCATAGAAACGGTGGGCTTCCTCATCCCGCTGCTACTGAACGTATGTTGCTCCATAATGGTGTTGCAGACGCTGCGTCGCCCCCAGACCATCAGCCGTGGGGGGAAGCTGAACAAAACAAAGATCCTGCGCATGATAATTGTACATCTCCTTATTTTTTGTTTCTGCTTCATCCCCTACAATGTAAACTTGGTGTTCTATGCTCTGGTCCGCACCAAAACTCTAAAAGGCTGCTATGTGGAGTCTGTGGTCCGAACCATCTACCCAGTAGCCCTCTGCATCGCTGTATCCAACTGCTGCTTTGATCCCATTGTTTACTATTTCACCTCAGAGACCATCCAGAACTCTATGAAGAGGAAGTCGGCTGCGGGCCGCGCGTACGATGTCAAGTTCTCCGAGGCCCTGCAGTCAGAAACCAGCTCCAACCTGCAGTGCAGCCTGAAGAACCTGAAAGCTAAAGTCTTCCAAAATGAGTCTTCAGTGTGACAGTGGGGTTGTATTAAATTCCATAGTCAGACAAACCTCCATGAGATCACAGGAATGGATTTTATTTTGGAGTGCTTTGTGAGGCACCTGCCAAAGAAATATTATCTAATCTTAGTCTTTATCTCAGGGCAAATGTTTGGACCTCTGCTCTGCAGTATTACTGCTACATGACCTCGCATTCGCATGTGTGGATTTATTACTTTATTTATTACTACTTATTCATTTCCCTCTCCTGTGGAAATTGTGTTAAGCACAATTACTCTGCCAGTGACCTGGAAGGGAATGTGATCACTGAACAGCAGGACAGTTATGATATTGAATGCCAAATGTGCCGCTGTATCTGAACATTTCTGTGGTAAGTTGTGGTGCTAACTTTAGAATAGTATCTATTAAATTAACATAAAGTTATATCAAGCTATAAATTGTACAGGGCTTTGTTTTTTTTTTTGTTTTTTATGGTGAATTACAAATAGGTCACAGAAGTGCCTTTTTTTTTTTGTTCTGGCGGCATTTCATTGTAGACTGTATTAAATAGTGTTAATTGCCATTAAATGCACTGACATGGAATTCCAGATACTGCACTCATGCCACAGTGATGAATAAAAGTCATGTACTGTCTAAAACAAGCGAAACCCTGAGTGGAGTGTCATTCATTTAGGGCTATCTTTTTTTATTAATGAGGTTAAACAGCTTCAAATGCTGAACTAATGTGTGTCCTACATCCAAATGAGGAGGTAAAGAAGTGGAAGTAGAGCGTCTGGTCTCTATGACTCCAACCAGGCTGGGTCGTACCAGCTTCCTGTGTAGCAACCAGTGATGGAGAAGAGGAAGTCTTTATTTAAGTAACTGACCAAAAAACATTTTCAGGCAGACAGTAAATGCGTTTGTGTGTAAATGTGGTGTAAGAACCACTTACTGTATGTCACGGTGATTTACTGAAGCACAGTGTGTGGATCAGTTGGCACCAGACGGGAGCTGAAACAGTGAAGTGTCTTTTATGTTTAACTTGACCTGGATAGGAATTCCATTTTATCATCCTGTTAAATGTTGTTTTCCTCCCCCACAAAGGACATGGTGTTTTTATCGATATGGCAACCGACAAGGCCGGTCCTCTGCACCAGAACAGAACAGTCAGTACAGCCACACAATAAATCAGGATGCCTTCTAACAGTCACGCAGCATTATTTTTAATTGCTCACACTCATATGTGTATATAAAAAAAAGAAACAACATCAAAGTAAAATTTAAATTAAATTAAAAAAAAAAAAAAGTCCTGTTTGCAGTTTACTGGAAAAACAGATGTGTGAAATATTCTTCCTGCTGTGGACAAATTTTCAAGTGATATGGCATCAGCGAGGAGTCATCACAGCGTGAGAATGAATAACAGAAAGCACATGGCGCTCTAACTTTATTGACATAACCTGAAAGTCAGTCAGCGGCGCTTTATTCATGCCCCACCTAGAACGCAGAGGCTCCGAGGCCATGTGAGCGAGCAAAGGACAGGGTTAAAGACTTGGGCTGTTGTGAAAACAAACAAGTACAATTTGACACTGAGGGAGTTCACCTCATCTTGCAGCAGCGCCTTCATCATCTGAGCAACTGCAACATGACCACAGGCTTACTAAGCACCGTGAACTAGAACCTGTTCAGGACTGGTCCTAACAAGTCATTTCAAGAAGATAACCACACTTCACTGATCGTTATGCACAACTGAGTCAATGAGTCAGTCAATATTCAGGCTGTGTGTTCAGCACAGCCTTTATCTGATCACCAGGTATTCATGACTGTTGTCATCTGGGCCAAAGGTCAGGCAGAGCAAAACAGGAAGTCACAGTTTACTTTAACATTTCAATCAGAGTTAAGAAAGAATATGCAGATTTTCTTCACTTACTTACTAACCGAAATTATGAACCAAGATAAAATGACTTAGTTCAGTAAATACAGTTCCAACTGAGTTCCACATCTCTTTAGAAAATAAACCACCACCTTCCTTCTTTACAAGTGCACTGATGTAACTTCTGGTAGTTTCTCAATTGTTCCCATCTTTCAATGAAAATGGTGCCGAATGTCAAGAACCTGAAGCTGTGTACACACCACTGATGTCTTATGGTTGTATAAGCACACATGTATCAGGGATCAGACCCCTCACGTGAACCCAGCAGGCTCCTCTGCATACACAACAGTTATCTAATCAGCCTGACCTCTCCTTCCCAGCAGACTGCAGGGTGAGAAAACACAGATGCTGCACTGGTTGTCATCGCATACATTCTGTTCTGCATCGCTCCGGTAATCTCAGATGCATCAAAGCATTCTTGTACAGTGTGAGATGGGCCGAGGATCTGTGACGTTTTCATTGTGCAAGTGATACGAAGAAAATAGAACGATTTCACACAAATAAACTTTTCTATACTTCTAAGATGGTTTAATGATAGTTTTGTTTTGTTTCCCCCCCAGTAGTTTTATCTACTTCATTTCCACAAATCAGCCTTTAGTAATACATGATATACAAGTCATTTAAAGTGACTGCTGGAGTCCTCCATGGTCACACAACACAACACCAGTGTTTTGGCTGAGAGGCTTGCCTTCACCAGGGTCGTCACAGTCAGTACCATCCTCCAAGTGTTAGTGGAGACAATAACAAGCAAGGATGTAGCCTTTAACTTCTAGCATTACCATCCTGTTCCCCTGTGTTAAATACAGCATGCTTTCTCCATTCAACCTCTTAATAGCTGCTTTGAAGTCCTGTCAGTCCCAAATGAACGGAGACCCTCTGGTGTGTTGAGAACTCGTGTCAGGATTAATTTCTGCTGGGGCATTGACAGGGACCGCAGTATGTGTGAACTTTAAGGGAAGAGGAGCTGGTTTGGGCGAGGTGGGGAGGGGGGTTGAGGTCCTCGTCCTCAGACTCACTCCACAGTTCTAGATCACATGACAAGGGAAGCGCCTATCCTACTAAATGGATCTAGCCCGGGGTGGGGGTGGGGTGGAGTGGGGGGTCTCAGTGAAGGCTAATCAACCATTTTCCCTGCATGGCTCGCAGGATAAATTCAAGAGGAAATAGCTGTTATTACACTAATGTGACCGGTGCCCATTTAGATATCTGCACCACTTTCCCACAGTAACACCAGAATCGCATTCCACTTCTCTAGTATTTACAGTCCCACCTTGGTTTTATGGGTCAACAGGTATTATTATTGTTCTATAAAATGTTTTGCCACTCTCCAGCGTCAAAAGAGCACTCGCTTGCAACACAACTTTCGTGACTAGGGAAGGAGAAGACAATAAAAAAAAAAAAGGAAAAAAAAGCATACAATGCAGGAGACAGAACATTGCATTAAGTAATCATTTGTCAGGAAGTGGTGTGACAAAAAAAGAGACATCTTGCCTGTGCTAGCACAACAGCCCCACTCATTCTAAAATCAGAGGCAGCACTGAGCTAATAACCAGCGGTGGAATGAGCTCAGTGTCTGCAAGGAGGGAGGTAAACTAAATAACTGCACCAACAGTCACATGTAATCCTCCTTAACTCTCTGTCGCCTCAAACTATAAACAGGCCTTATCAAGTCCTGGAGGGGGTGTTTGACCAGATTAGCTCTCGGTTGCATAACATCTGCAGAATGAAACAGAAAGCATAAACAGCATGTTGATAAAATACTCTCTTTATTGGGGTATGGAAACATCTACAAAAAACATGCAAACAGAAAGTATCCAGCCTGTTACAAGAAGGGCAAAGGTCATGCTGCTTTCATATATGTTTCAACAATGCAGCCTTGAAAGGAAATTGGGACATTTTCAACCACATAGAGTGTGTGAACAGTGCCCATCATTGTTCCTCTCATCATCAGCCAGGATGAGTCTTGACCTCAAGGGAAGAATTCAGGGCCTGTATGTGCCTTAAAATGGTGAATTGGTTGGTTGGAGCATGTGTGCCCTTTATTTACCAGTTAAGATCTTCCAGTGAATAATTAGACAGTTCTGACAGAAGATGATTCATGCAGAAAGATTGTGGCTCAAACTGAGAAAAGTGTGGTTTTCTCTGATTATAATCGCTAAAGAATTGGAAAAATCGAGTGATGAACTTCTTTCACTTTGTGTTTGTGTGTGTGGGAGTGTGAGAGTGTGAGGGTATGAAGACACTACTGAAAATGTTGAAATACCTGGGAAGTGTTCACGTTGAGAAGCCGCAAGTCCCAGCAAGAGATGGGGTTTGTGGGAAGAGGGGGTAGTTGTTCAGGGTAAATCTATTCTACAAATCTCACTGGGAATTCCCGTAAACACTCACATGTTTACACACATCCACACACACTGTTGACCTCATGTTTTTGGGGGCTGAGATTTATTTGTTGGACACACCCCTGTCTCTACATCCAGTTCATACGATGTACATACACGTGAGCTATACCAGTGCAATCCACTCTTCTGGCTTCTGCTTCAGTCTGAGTGTTTCGGCCTGGCTGGACATAGTGTTACAGTCTGTTGGAGAAAAAAAACATTATGATTAGGTGCGTTCTGCTTGATGGGACCCGTTGAGATTTCCTTAGCTGGGAGTTCTCCCTTTGGAGACTCCTGGGGGGGGGTTTAAACAATGTCCGAGCAGCCAATGTGAACACATTAATCCTCTGTTGTAGCTACAGCTTCTAACCGGAGAGGACAGCCCACTGGTGCGACTGACAGTCTCATGAGAGAAAGGAGGGGTCACTGGGTCAAACCCCAGAGCAGCCACATGTCCAGCATGTCCTGTCGCAGCATCCCTGCAGCAAATGATAATATGATATAAACCGTTTAACAATGTAATTTGTATGCAGTGTATAACATCACATTACTAAAATGCTTTTAGCTTCATTATTGATGTGAAAATACTTAAATCTGTTCAAGAGAGTACATGCAACTGATGGTGTACAAGTTTCTCATACGTTGAGTAACTACTTTATTAGTCAGTATACAAATAAATGCATTATTAAAACTGCTTTTGTAGAAATAATTATCCAGTTAATGTTGTCATTTAGTTGAGTTTATTGCATTAATAAGTTTACCTAAAAGGAAATACCTTATCATATCAGCTATCTCTTACCTCAACTCTCTGCGTGTTCACTGCATGCAGCTGTTGTGACATGTAAGATGATTACCTGAAATTGAAACTGAACTCTACAGTAACTGCAGAGCTGATCAGGAAAAGGCACACTGAAACCTGAAATTCACAAGTTTTAAACAGCAGCCCAACGGAGCACATGGCAGGATTAGTGATACCCGGGGCCCCACTAATGCTACAGCAAAGACTCATAAACAAATGCCCATAGCACAACCACACATAAAAGCTGACGCTTACAGGTCAGCCTTCAGGTCAGCATGTTCCCCATGAAGAATTTCCACAGACCACACAATACTTCTCCTCTTCCTCTGTTTCTCCTCCTCAGCACAATTTGGTCTCCGTTAACCACAGAAGATCTCTGTTTAGAGAGCAGTGACGTCAACATCTACTCAACCCAAACCCTTGTCCCAAAACCACAGCTCTTAGTAAAATTGAATTGTATTTGTTGTTTACTCTCGAAGTTCCTGTGTGTAAAGAGTGATTTATCTCCCGTGAAAGAACATTACAAGTTGCAATTCAAGCTTAAAAGAGTGCACACTTAAAAATGTGACCTCCACATCCTTTTGGATCAGGGTCTTGGAGAGACCCCTCATTTATTGCAACCGTCGCTTCGGGGTGGGAAGGACACGGCTCATTGATACCCCCGAGGTTATCTGCATCGTCCTAAAACAAACCACACAATTAGCCCCATGTAGCAGGCAGATAAGACCAAGATAGTTCCTCTTCCATCAGAGGTGCTGAGCAGGGGGCACTGTTTGCAAAATTGCTGGCAATAATAATACAAAATATGTCTGCTTTAGTAAATGGGCCAAAACATGAAACATCATTAGCATCTCAAACACCCTTTTTTTTTTTCCAACACGTCATACTAACACAGAACCTCATGTGTGTGCTCGGAGAGTCCAAGTGGCATTACTGATAAATCCATTAACCATTAACTTGTCATTGATTTTTTCTCCTCGTTTGAACTTGTGCAGCAAGGAAGTGCTGTTTTAGATCAATGAGATATAAACTCTAGCTGTGAGACTGCGCAGAATCACAAGACTGAATGATTTAATTCATGCTGGAGATTAGACTATCATAGTGTCTTTGTCGAGCTTGAATGAACCGGTGTAAATCTCATTGTGTGAATTAATGAAGCTTTAATTTTCCTCTCAGCCAATTAAACCTTTCATATAAAACTCGACCGCAGATTCTGATTTAAAGGCAAATGGAAAATGTTGCCTTAAGTTAAAACACCATTCAGTTTTGAGGATACACCAGCTTTTTAATGAAAAATAAAACTGAATGCTTCATCAGTAGATTTTTCTAACTAAAGAGCAGCTCTCTTTGTTGCTCTCTTTGTTGTGCGTGTGTCCATTTTTGGAGTTTCTCTCTGCACCAAGTGTGTGCACTGTGTGCTGCAAATCACACTCATTTCAAAACCACAACTCGAATTGTTACTTTTTGTTAATCTAAAGAGTGATGATATGACAGGATGAGGTGTTAGATCCTGTCTTATATCAGCGCATGTATATACAGTACTGTGCAAAAGTTTTAGGCAGGTGTGAAAAAATGTTGTAAACTACGAATACTTATATAAGTCATATAAATAATAATTGTTCATTGTTATCAATTTACAAAATGCAAAGTGAGCGAACAAAAGAAAAATCTATATCAAATCAATATTTGGTGTTACTACCCTTTGCCTTCAACCCAGCATCAATTCTTATAGATACACTTGCACAAAGTCAGGGATGTTGTAGGATTATAGTCAGGTGTATGATCAACCAATTATACCAAACAGGTGCTAATGATCATCAGTTTCACATGTAGGTTGAAACACAGTCATTAACTGAAACAGAAACAGCTGTGTAGGAGGCTTAAAACTGGTTGAGGAACAGCCAAACTCTGCTACCAAGGTGAGGTTGTGGAAGACAGTTTCATGTCACACAGGTCATACACCATGGCAAGACTGAGCACAGCAACAAGACACAAGGTGGTTATACTGCATCAGCAAGGTCTCTCCCAGACAAAGATTTCAAAGCAGACTGTGGTTTCAAGATGTGCTTTTCAAGATCTTTTAAAGAAGCACAAAGAAACGGGCAATGTTGAGGATCGTAGACGCAGTGGTCGGCCAAGGAAACTTAGCGCAGCAGATGAAAAACACATCAAGCTTATTTCCCTTTGAAATCGGAAGGTGTCCAGCAGTGCCATCAGCTCAGAACGGGCAGAAACCAGTGGGACCCAGGTACGCCAAGTCTGGCCAGAAGTGGTCGTCATGGAAGAGTTGCAGCTAAAAAGCCATACCTCTGAAATGGAAACAAGGCCAAGCGACTCAACTATGCATGCAAAAATTAGGAGGAGGTTCCTTGCAAGTTTGGGGCTGCATTTCTGCAAATGGAGTTGGAGATTTGGTCAGGATTAATGGTGTCCTCAATGCTGAGAAATACAGGCAGATATGCAATCATGCAATACCATCAAGGAGGCATATGATTGGCCCCAAATTTATTTTGCAGCAGGACGACCCCAAACATACAGCCAATGTCATTAAGAACTATCTTCAGCATAAAGAAGAACAAGAAGTCCTGGAAGTGATGGTATGGCCCCCACAGAGCCCTGATCTCAACATCATGGAATCTGTCTGGGATTACATGAAGAGACAGAAGGATTTGAGGAAGCCTACATCGTGTGTGTGTGTGTGTGTGTGTGTGTGTGTGTGTGTGTGTGTGTGTGTGTGTGTGTGTGTGTGTTACAAGAGAAAACCTTGAACCTCTGGTCTCCTGTTGATGTATTACTGGCTAAAGGAAGGATAGCGAGTGGTCAGTCCACCAGAGAGAGCCCGGGACCCTGCCTAAAGATGGACCGGCCCATCAGGAGTAAACAGACATGTGAGCCACAAACAATGGCAGCGTTTAAAAGTGCAAACAGCCCGGCAACATGCGCAAGGCTTGCACAGTACCACATGACCCAGGATCCAAATTTAACTGTTCCTGACCTCCTTCTTTTTTCTTTTTTTTTTTATACTTTGAGCAGCTGATGAATTGTGCTGTTCCATGACAAACCCTGCTTGGCCACACCAACCTCTATTGTCTAATACAGAGCAACAAAACACTGGCAGCAGACAATGGAGGGTCACTGCAGAGGGCTTGAAATAATCATAACAATGACAGCTCCCATATTTATAGTTGCAAAGAGACTCTCAACTGCAGCGCCTAAGTGCTTTGTTATTAACAGGAAGATCTGCTCCCTGTGAAACACTTCTCTTTAGCGGGTGAGTTGTGGTAACAGGTTTCATTGTTTTCTTCACTGTGCGGTAGAAACCACTGAGGCTATAAATGTCCTCTAAAAACTCAAATATAGCACATAAACTAGTGTAGCTGACCATAACCGAACACACACACAATAGAGCTGAGAAAGCCCCCTCCGTTTTTCCCGAATAAGAAAAGTGAAAGATCAGTATCACCATCAGTAGCCAGACAGAGATCACTGGGTCATCTTGCATCTGCAGAGCTCTTCCTGAGTGAAGCCGGGGGCTGCTCAGAAAGCAGGCCACAAAAACAGGCACTGGGACACACACACACACGAAAGGGGGAACATGAGATTAACAAGCGTCAATACTTCATCAAGGGTGATGACAGAAGCTGAGGTTTGAGGTGTGCGAACAACCCCCCCCCCAAAAAAAAGACAAAATGAAAGGCCTTTTGTGCATCATTTGATAAGAGGGGAAGTCACTTGATTGTTTGCTATCAGGTCACCAGGATGAGCAGGAAGAAAATCAATGAAGCACTCTAGATTAGATGTCCAAGCAGGAGGCTAAAGAGGCAACCTCACTGTGACTCTGAGTGTGTGCTGAAATACAGGATGTTTTAAAAACCAAAGGGGGGTGAAGTAAGAGGAACAATGAAGCGGAGAGGAAATGCTGCATTGATGTGTCTCAGCTTCACAGATTCTTTCTAGTATGAGCTGTTCCTCGCACAGCGGGGGTACAGGAGCACCTAGGCGTTGTGGTTTTGTTCGTACTTGTACAAATAACTTTCGCAGTGAGGTCACAGAGGAATTAACACTTCTGAGAGTGACAAGCTGCACATTTCACTTCTCGCTTTGCTCTTCATGTTCTAATCAGAGCAATGAGTCGGATCATTCAAAATGTTTCAAAAGTTTACATTCTCCACTTTCACCTCGCAAACCTGCCGTTAAAACACAATGTGAGAGAGCGAGTCATTCATTCAAAGAGAAACTTCTTTCTTGACCCATTTATAGCCATTGAGATACAACAGACACGACTTCACATCCTTCCTGCAAGAGGAAGCCCATGTTCATCTCCGTGTTTGCCTCTATATTTTCTGAAGTACAACTGAATAAAACTGTTCAGTCAGGATTTTTTTTTTTTTTTTTCGAGTCAGGTCTTGCACCCTTGACCCACCAGTTACAGGAACAGCTGTGCAATTTAATCCAAACCAGCAACCCTGGAATGAATCCTATCTTTCTGATGTTTAGATTTTCCAATTTATATTGGTAAGACCGTGTCAGAAAAGCCCCATTGTCATTTCTGGAGCTTTAATTTATGGTGTTATTTCTGAGAAAGGTGCTCTTTCTGGGGGACAAATCTTGTATTAAAATGATTCTGTTCTGTAATGACAAAACATATAAATGAACATTTAACTGCAGTTTATGAAAATCAGTTCATAAATAAAGTTTGTGACCAGAACGCTTGAACAAGCAGATGCTAAATAAGTAAAATAAAATAAGAGATGTCATAAGGTGACTCCATCTCCTGATATGCTTTATTAGTGCCACTAAGAATTAACAAGTTATTAGTGGAAGCCAGAAAGATGGAGGGAAAAAAGCTGTAATTACTATAATGTCAGCTGGCAACAGCTGTGCATGTTGGCTGTTGCCTCCCTGCTCGGGGTTATTCATCCTCGGACAAAAGGTTTTAAGTCAACCTTACATTTAGACCAGACTCACTGTAAACTGTCGTTAATAACCAGCCGCCCACACCTGGAATTAGGGCTGGGTTATGAACATGTCTCAACCCCTTTTTTCAAATTGACTGAAATATGTAAAATTGCTCAACACACGTTTCAAATAAATCTACCTAAAGTAAAAATTGTTTTAATTTAAATTGGGAAATATCTGATCAGAGAGTATGTAAACAAACTTCCAACTTATAATACGTAACACTTCTTGATGTTTAAGCCTGTATACATTGATGGTTGGTTCACACATTTATTTACAGCCCCAAATAACAAAATCCCAATGACTGAACTATTAAGACACTGTGTAGTCCATCATAGACACTGATGGGAGACCCTCCCATCCTATCATTGTGGCTCCGCTATGCTACACAACTTTATCTGTATCTTTCCTGAACATGGAGGTACAAGGGGAAATATAGTAATATTTTTTTTTAAAAAGGCAGGAGGCTGGAGTATGAGCCCTGGAGGGGGATTCAGTGTGGCTTCAAGATAAGGGGCGAGCTGCAGCCCCGAGCTTCCTCAATAAAACACATCATGGGCAGATATCTCACAAAAGACTCTCGTGTAGTGGAGAGTCCTCCTGTCAGCCAATGAGAGGCTTCTTACCCTGAAGGAACGTTGGCAGCAGGATAATCCATCCCTGGTGTGACTGTTGGTGAATCAGCAACATTATGGTTTTGTTAACTCAAGGGTTTGTAGTATCTGTATCCTGCTGAGCCCAAACTGCCATGGGTGAGGTCTGGTTTTGGTCTCTCTGTTGTCACACGGGGTTAAAGTGCTTTTCTGCTCTTATTTCATATCGAGATTTTAATTTGGCAAAACAAAGAGCATAGCAGGCTCTACTTGGTCCCTCATACTAAAGGTCTTTATGATGCCCACAACATGGTCTCTCAAATTCACATAAGCAGGGCAGGCAGTCACAGACTCATCTGATTGCATCTGACATTTAATATCAAAAAGATATTCTGGTTCAGGTTTAATTGTATCTAAACCAGAGTGGAGCTTTTCACACTCCTCCCCACTCTGCAAGGTTCACATCAGTGTTTTCAACTCCACCTAGTGGTTTACAATCAGCATTCACTGTAGGAACAACCATCACCCTCATCTCTGTGTGTCTGCACCGTTGTGGTCACAGCAAATTAAAAACAACACAGAAGCTGAAGTGGGCCAGATGTATAGTTTGTTAGTGTCTCACCAAAAGAATAAAACACAAAGAATACCAACGACTGAACATGTTTAGTCTACTTTTGATATTGCACAGGAAATAGACATCAAAAGGTTGGGGGGGGGGGGGGGGTTGACCCCATGAAGACCCAGCTGCTCTGAGTCTATAATATTTCCTGCCTCCCCCGACCAGCCAAACAGGAGCTTCCAGACGGCCTCGAGCCACTGGGAATATTATCACTGTTAACCTGAACAGTTCCCGGCAGATTCATCACAGTCACAGCTCAGCATCTTTATGTAAAAAAAAAAAAAAAAAAAAAAGTAGCAACAATAGCAAGTTGGACAATATTCAATTCAAATTTTAGTGTTTTCTTGCAACAGTGATCAAATTCACAAAAATCAGACCAGAGCTTGAAAGAATATAAAATGATATAAGATAAAAAAGACTGAGTGTCTAACTGTTACTATGTGAGCTTAACCTGATGTTTGTCATCTTTGATATTACCTGTTTATAAAAAAAAAGGTCCTCATTAATAAGACATAGTTCAAGTGAAATGATTTTGGCACATGTAAACTGTTAGTGTTTTAAACAAATGTACAGTATACATTAACAATGGCAGCCTCATGATTGTGTAGGTTGAGGAGGATGAGGCTTTAGTGTTCTGAAAACATTTTTTCAGCTTCTTCTATCCAGTCACATGGAGACTCTTCTTCAAAGTCTCTGTGAAGAGAGAGAGAGGACATACAGCACAATAGATTTTAGCTTTGTTTTCATACAAGAGATGACACACACACACGCACTTAGGACATACAAAGTATTTTATTTGTACTTTATTTTTTATTTGTTTCATTCCAAACCCCTACACACTTTGTAAAAACTTTAAACCAACACATCAGCCCTTTGCTTTTTACATCAGAGGATAAACCAATGCAAAACCAGAGCTGTTGGCCTTTAAAACTACATTTGGATTGACTACAAATCATTCAAATAAAACCAGAAAATTATGGTAATATGAGGCAACACAGCAAGAAGTCAGGGTCACTTACGTGTCCTCATCATCAGAGCGTGGCTCTAGCCGGTCCTCGTCTACAACCACCTCTGGCTCAGGACCGTCAGTGTCGTCACCCTGCCCCTGGGAAAGGGGTCCCATCAGCAGGTCGTCACCTGTAAACGGAAAACAAGGCACCACAAAAAGCTATTTACTGTATATCGCCTACTGCTTACTGCTACTACTTAAATGAGGTAATAACAAAACAAAAACATCCTGTAATTTCAGTTTATTTGTTGTCCTCTACAGCAAAGGCTCTTGTGTTTAAATAACAAAAAGATGAATTCATTATTTCAACAGACCTCTGTTTATTACAAAGGTGCTGAAGGCTCTGCTTAGCTGGGCCTTCTCCAGCAGACTCAGCAGCCTCTCGGGAGGATCTTTCTCCCATTGTCTCCTCCGCCTGCTGTCCTCTGGCTCCTCTGACACACCTGAAAAAACAGGACTCTGCATTTCTTTCTTCAACTAACCTCTTTAAATAACTTTTTTTTTAATACATTTCAGGAAATGAAAAATGTTTAAACTGCATATCATATATCCATGAGTGGAACCTGTGAGGGCCTGGCTGGTGGATGTCATGCTGTCAGATGAGATGATGCTGGCATTGGCCAACGCCTGCAGCACAGTGTCTGAAGGCGCAGCGGCCCACTGCTTTCGATGGCCGGGCTCTCTGTTTTCACAGTGACCCTCTGTTAACTCTGTGCCTGGGGTGAACGGTTATTTAGATCATTTTCTGTTTGAAAATGGTGAAAACATTGAAAACTGTGCTTATTTTCTCACTGACAACCACGCAGTCTATCTTTCATTTCATGATGTTAACTTTGATGTGAACTCTACCTTCAAATGTTGACGTTTTTATTAAAGTCTTCTCTCCCAGAAGATCAACCACCTTCTTCCCCTCTCCTCTGTTCCATCGACCCGTACGCCTCCCCTGCTCCTCCATCTCCATCACCTGTAAAAGATCCAAAGCAGCGCTGTAAATCAAACACATAACACGAGCTCCGCAGCCATCTGAACTAACAGCAGCTTGTCAAAGGTCAGATTCCACATAGGGGTCACCACAGCTGGGGAAGTTGTGTAAGAGTTTAAATTCTCACTCTGACACCATGTCCTGACAGTATGTCATTCTGATGGATGGGGCAGCTATAAAAACACTTCAGTGACTGTCACCACACAGGAAGCTCAAGTGTTTTTTACCTGAGAGGGAAAATGTGAACGCAGGAGTTTGGAAACCCGGTGAGAGGTCAGGATGGTTTGCAGGGACGGCCTGTCTTTGGGGTTTGTCTTAAACATCTGCTTGACCAGATACTGCAGCTCATAGGGCAGGTGTTTGGGGAGGGGCGGGTATGTGCCCCGACACACCTTAAGAATCAGGCTTTTCCAGCTGGATGCCTGGAACTGGACACAAGGTTGAGGCATGAGCATCTCTGGGACAACAAACCGCACCGCAATATCTGAGCCACAAAAAAATACACACAAGATAATCTAGCTCAGCTGAAGATACTCGGCCTCCATCAATCCACAACAATGCTTTGCAGCACCTCGCTGTGATGTAAGATCAGAGCAGAAGTGTTTCATACAATGACTCACTGGCCGTATCTGAGGAGAGGCCAACAATCAAACCCGTGGTACACAGAAAGAGAGAGAGAGAGGGAGGGGGGGGAGTACCGGGTGTCGCAGGGTGCAGAGCTCATAGAGGACGCATCCCAAAGACCACACATCACTGCAGAACACAGAAACATAAGAGACTGTTATTCATTCACACCAGACATTCGTCATGTACTGGCAGGGTCAAAGACACACAAGACTGGTTAACCCACGCACGGGTTACATAATCACTGCTGAGCTGAGAAAACACGCTGTTTTGAAAATTCCTCATTGTTGGTGAATTGATTGACACTCCTAACATCCTAATCAAAAACCTGAGTTCACCTACTATGGTGACAGAAAATCAGGCCTGAAGGGAAACTGTAGGCAATCAGGATTTTGTCCATATCCTTATTTGCACATTCTGTAGATATCTTATATACATCTGTAAAGTACATATTAACATCTTAAAATATATATATATATATATATATATATATATAGTGTGTTTGCATGCTCCCATACGTTGTTCCTATTCACAGGGAGGGTGTAATATATTCTTTGCTTTATCCATTTAACACTTCCTGTTGCAAAGACCCAATTTCCCAACATGGACACTGATCCGTAGTTATTAAGGTTTCATTCGTTTTCATTTTATCCTGTGCCATGTCTAAACAAGGCTCGACTTCACAGACATAACATACCTCTTATTGTTGTAGGGCTTGTTGTCCCAGATTTCTGGAGCCACGTAATATGGTGTCCCAACATATGTATGAGCGTAAGCTTTTGAGCTGCAACACAATAAAAGAGTGGAAGTTAAAATGCGACAGCAGCAAATCAAATAAAAAAATCAAAAAATAAAATGTGAAAACTATAAACTGCTGCCACTCTCTTCCTCTACCTGTTCAGAATACACGCTGAGCCAAAGTCCCCGAGCTTGATTGTCCCATTATCAGTCAGGAAAATGTTCTGGGTACGGAAATGACAGACAAGTGATGATTTAACGTGAAGCCAGAATAAGAGCAGCCAAGCACGGTAAAATGATGACATTATGCATTAAGTGGGAGATAATGTTGTGATCATATCTCGATCAGCAATTTCATCATTGTTCATTTCGCTCGACAGCGCTCACACTGATGAGATTCTATCAACACGCAACCAACCAATAAACCTGAAAACAAGATTATTGACTTCTTCTGAGTCAAACAGCAAACATTAAAAAAAAAATCTGATCTTCCTCATGAGTGTATGTATGACAACAAATGTTTTATACATTTAGTAAAACCTACTAACATATAACAGTACTGTGCAAAAGTTTTAGGCAGGTGTGAAAAAACTAAGAATGCTTTCAAAAATGGAAGTGGTAATAGTTTATTTTCATCAATTAACAAAATGCAGTGAATGAACAGAAGAGAAATTTAAATCAAATCAATATTTGGTGTGACCACCCTTTGCCTTCAAAACAGCATCAATTCTTAAGGTACACTTGAACAGTTTTTGAAGGAACTGGGCTGGTAGGTTATTCTAAACATCTTGGAGAACTAACCACAGATCTTCTGTGGATGTAGGCTTCCTCAAATCCTTCTGTCTCTTCATGTAATCCCAGACAGACTCCATGATGTTGAGATCAGGGCTCGGGGGGGGCCATACCATCACTTCCAGGACTGTTTTCTTGGCCGACCACTGCATCTACGATCCTCAACATTGCCCGTTTCTTTGTGCTTCTTCAAAAGAGCTTGAACAGCACATCATGAAATCCCAGTCTGCTTTGAAATCTTTGTCTGTGAGAGACCTTGCTGATGCAGTATAACCACCTTGTGTCTTGTTGCTGTGCTCAGTCTTGCCATGGTGTATGACCTGTGTGACATGAAACTGTCTTCCACAACCTCACCTTGGTAGCAGAGTTTGGCTGTTCCTCACCCAGTTTTAAGCCTCCTACACAGCTGTTTCTGTTTCAGTTAATGACTGTGTTTCAACCTACATGTGAAACTGATGATCATTAGCACCTGTTTGGTATAATTGGTTGATCATACACCTGACTATAATCCTACAACATCCCTGACTTTGTGCAAGTGTATCTATAAGAATTGATGCTGGTTTTGGCAAAGGGTAGTAACACCAAATACTGATTTGATATAGATTTTTCTTTTGTTCGCTCACTTTGCATTTTGTAAATTGATAAAAATTAACAATTATTATTTATATTTTTGAAAGTATTCGTAGTTTACAGCATTTTTTCACACCTGCCTAAAGCTTTTGCACAGTACTGTATATAGTAATTAAGAACTATAAAGTCTTGAAGCAACTGTACCTTGGACTTCAGATCTCTGTGCAAAACCCGTTTATCGTGGATATGCTTTGCACCTGCACACATTTGAGCAAACCACCTCAAGATCTGGGGAAAAAAATCAGTTAAGCTATATTTAGGGGGGCGGAAAAAAACAGTAACATAAAAATGTGAGAATAATGGCAGGTAGCCAAGGCCTACATCATCCACACAGAACTGCGTAGTTTTCTGTTGGCGGATCCGCTGGAGCAGGTCTCCTCCATTGCAGTACTCCATAACAATACACAGGAGGTCATCAGCTGAACAAACACAATCACATTGCACACTGCAATCCAAATCATAATAATTGTATGTCACAAGGGCCAAAAATGTCTTGTAATAAGCTTTGAAGGGAGGGTCACTTCTGTGAATACCTTCGAACGCCTCTCTGAAGGCCACGATATTAGGATGTTTCATTCTTGACAGCAGGATGGCTTCTCTCCTTGAATTCTCCAGTTTGGACCGATTCTATAAAAATGCAAATACAAGCATGAATGTATTTCTTATTATGCAAGTAAACATCCTCCATGTTTCTGTGCAGGCTGCAATCTGGTATGTTATCTGCACAGTGCAAATAACATTTCCACATCTGACTCCAGACAATAACATAAAAGTCTGGATTCAAATCTATTCTGTAGTGTGTTGGTTGGTTTCTCCATATATGTAGTCATGGAAATCTAGCATTTTAATACCTTATTATTATGATGATTATTATTTGCTCAGAAAGACTTGATGGATTGCCGTGACCCAGTTCAAGGCCTGTTCCACCACACAGGTAAATACAGATATATTTGTATAGCTTTTTTCAAAACAAAAGTTACTTAGTGCTTCACAATAAAAGCCTGAGAAAGGAAAAACAATAGAATTTATCGAAGAGAAATATCGATGAAAGGGTGAGAATAAAACTACAGTATTTACATCACATCAACAGCTGTGTTTACACAAACCTTTGGCAGCTGGATTTCCTTGACCACATACTTCTCCTGACTGCTTTTACACTGCACTAACAAAGCCCGGCCGAAAGATCCTTCACCGATGACTCTCAGGAGTGAGTATGTCTCCATGGAGCACCTTTACAAAACACAAAGAGGCACCACAGATGATAAAAACATCAGAGCCGGTGGAGGCGCCACTTAACATGAGGACTTTCTTATGTTAGTCTTCAATGAGACATTTAGCACGTGTAGAAAAACAGACTAACTCAACGCTAAAATAATATACCTACCTTTTTTGGCCGCTACTTCCTTATTATTGCATGACGTAAAATAAAGCAGACCTGTACTGCGCAGTGTCACAGCTAGATGGCAGGAGATTATAATCTCTAAATCCTGGCGAGAGAGACACAAGTTTTCCTAACATAATAATGATATAATAATTTGCCGGGTTATTCAAATGGTTTCATATCGGACTATTCCGTTGTTTAAGTGCTTGTATAATAAGTTTCACTGTTTCCTCTTTTATTTGATGCATGTGTTTTCTATTCATTATGTAATGTTATTATATCTACTATGTATTGCAGGCTCTACTCATTATGTTGCTGCTTTTTCCTCCTGATCTTCCTCTTCGACTAATCTGCTCAAAAGATTAAATAATAATCTTCTGAATTTGGACAGCCCAAACTCCACTTAATGTTAACTCAGTAGACTGAACAGGACCCGGGCTGTACAGGCCAGCACCGGGTCTCTCCCCCGCGTGCTGACCTAATCTGCTGCCAGGGAAATTGAAAACCTGACCTACAGTGGTCCGGGTCAGTGTTGGTGATCCGGAAGGGTGCCGACCTCGATGCGCGTTGAGATGCTTTTTTCTGACAGAGCTACAAATCACATACAACAAGCTGAAGTGGGGAAAATGTGTGTCTGCCTGCCGGGTCGCTATATGGTGGCGGCAGAGGTAAAATGTTAACCATGATGGAAAAGAAATCGAGCAGCCTGACACAGATGAAATGTTTCCTTTCATACTTCTGTGGGACCAGAGCGCTACATGATATTTTCGTGTACAGCACCCACTACTGAGAACTGCTAGAGCCCGGATAGCTCAGTCGGTAGAGCATCAGACTTTTAATCTGAGGGTCCAGGGTTCAAGTCCCTGTTCGGGCGAACGAATTTTTGAACAACATTAACCGATGCTTCTTCTCATAGTATACCATTTAGTTTTATTTTTATACTGGTAAATTCTCTGACCCAACCTAACACTATGGTACAAGACAACCTCATTAACCGAGGACCTTCTGTAGGTGGCGCTGACACAAAAACCGGATACCGATCAGACAGGGTGGGTAGAGCATGTGAATCTCAAATACATTAAACTCGTAGGCAGTTATTAGTGCAAGTTTTAGTCAGTTTACTACAAATTTGGTGTATTTGTACATCACAGCTAAACTCTTTGCAAACCATATTGTTGTATAAGAGATGATAATGTATGAGTGCAAGGCTGTAGCCAGGACAAAAAAAGTGAGCTGAGTCCCAATTCACCTCTACAGAAGGTTTTACTCATGTGTTCATTTATTTTTACCCTAATATAATTAATAATAACACAATTCTGGTGGAGAAATTCTCAATCAAATTGACTTATGTTATTTTAATTATTGAAAGAATGAATGCCTGCCTGAGTGAAAACGGGGGTGCCTGTTAAAAAGTTAATATCAAAACAGGTAAAACACGAACTAAACCACCACAGCCACACAAAAGACTATTAACATGAAACGATAAATTCTCTATCGATGTCAAAATGTATCTACCAACTACCAATTCTCCTTTGTCTCACTGCTCATAACCGAACACCAGTTTTTGCTATAATTAGATAATATATGTCTTTTATATGGGCAATGAAATGACAAGCCAACACTGAACATGAAAGGCTAGCTAGCTAACATTGGTTAGCTAAACTGTAACTTAAGGCTAAAGTTAGAAACGAGCTAACGTTAGCTTTCATCCGCAAGCACAATAATGATTCCGAAACTCTGAAAATAAGAAAGTAAAGTGCATTAAACAGATAATTAGTTACCGCTACTTACGTTTACCTACAGGGTCTCAATTAGCTTGCGTGAGGTGTAGGAACATACCCTGAGGACGTGAGCCACAAATGGGAGGAGAGCACCCACTCTCAAAGACTGGTCCGCGGGCCACCAGTCGTACCTTGGTAGTCCACAAGTAAATTTGTTAGGTTGTGTTTTAAATTTAGTGTTTCTCAAACTGTCTGCCAGTGACCTCAAAACGTACAAGCAAGTAGTGTATATGTGTTGTTTCCAATATCAAATAAATTCTTGTGTAATTTAAAACATTATTATGTCTACTCATGTGGCTAGTCAGTTTAAAGTTAAAGTTTTATGTTCTATGATTTATTTCAAAAATGATTAGCATGACATTTGAGAGCAAATGTGGATGAAGCTTATGGTCAGCCTGCCTCAGGTAAATGTTACCAGTTAATAGCAGACTTTAAGTATCAAACAATGACAATGGACAAGATCATGGACTCAGCCAATCAAATGAAACCTCTGACACAAGTGTTTAATAGTAATGGAGTCACCAGGACTGAGACTTCTCGCTTTTAGTAACATCCAGTCAGTGTTCCCGCCTATTCTTATGTGACTATTGCATGCTACTCTCCTATCTCCAATCCCCACACTCGTTGTCTCTCTTTACTGTCCCAACAAATAAAGGCATCAATATTCTTGAAAACAGGTAAAAAAAAAATTCTGTCCCAGGTGACATTCTACTGCACAAGCTCACCACAATACAATTAAAGTAGTAGGCCCTATTGGCTTTTGGGACGTTCGAGGAGTTAGGTGGTTTGTGAACTTTATTTTAGTTAAGTGGCCCATGGTTTGAGAAAGGTTTGAGAAACACTGGAGTAGAGGCAAGCAGACCAGACATTCAGCTAAGGTCAAGCTTAAGAAATGGTATGGTCCACTTTAGGGCTGTCTGAAATGGTATTACAAAATTCTTCCAGGCATTATATATTGTAATATTTACAATTACAGTTACGAAGGATAGATAAATGTTTCCATACTCTGCGTATACATTGTCATTCCACAAAGCACTGAACAGAGACCACTGGCTGACTGGAACAGCAGGAAAAATACAACCAAAAAATGCATCTGTCAGGTCAGCATAAATGTAAAGCGAATGTGATCTGTAGTGAAAAAGCTGAAACTTGAAAACACACTGGTATGCTCCTTTAATTTCCAGCAGAATTCCCCAAACATCTTGTGCAGCATAAACCAAGTGCTTCATAGCCAAATGACTGTGTAGTGGGTCCACATGTCTAATATTTGCCTCATTACCTCCTGTTTTTTGCTTCCCAGCAGCATTCTGGTTGCACCTATCAGAAAGTAGTAGTTCCACAGGAGGAAAATAAAGGCAATAATGAGGTAAATATTGAGCATGGTGCAACAGTTTGTACACAGCTTGTGCATTATGCTACACAAGCTGTTTGGGGAAAATATGATGGACATTTTTTCCTTTTCTTGGAGCTGTAAAAGGATGTCTCGGTTAATTTAGTTTGAGAAGGGGCCCCCGTACAAACCTTAGCTGAGCTTCTAATGACAAATGGATGTCGACTGTGTTTTCATACAGTCCTGGTGAACTATTCCATGAGACAAGGCAGGAAGGATCTCTTCCTGTCTTGTGGATAAATACTAATTTAAAGATAAATCAGAAAGTGGGACAACTACAACCTGCAGCTGGTGATTTTCATGAGGTAAAATTTGCACAAAGACAAATAATTGTACTGGCAAGCTGCATACCGCTTGATGTTACCTGTTCCACTATTTAAGGATCAGTAAACTGAGGGCGAAAACATGTTCTGTGCCTTTCATCCTATCAGCTCAACCCGCTTGTGAATCTGAAAAAGACAGAGTTTATGGCTACAGTACAACAGTGTCGGGCTGTTAGTTCTGGACTGCTCTGCTCAGTTGATAAGGGAGGAATTTTCACATGGCCAACCAGCTAATCATTAATCACTGGTTATTAAATATGGACACCAAAGGACCGAGCTGTGCAAGTGTGTGTGTGAGAGAGAGAGAAAGAGAGAGAGAGAGAGAGAGCTTTGACCAAAAATATAAAATACTTCATTTGTAAAGTAATAGGTGATAGAAGAAGATTGTGTTTATATGAGAGCGGAGATGGTGATTGTGCTGCTGAGGGAGCATTTAGATGCAGAATCATAACATGTGGTATCAGTTACATGCCGTGATGCATCTTTTCTCATTTGTGCTGCTTTAAAAATGACACATGACCGACATGAACCAGCTGGGGGGCAATAAAAATTCAAATTGAATGACAACAAGAGCCTCTAGTGTAGAGGTTTCTCAGTCCTGCATGGAGTCGGGCTCATATGTGGATCTGGCTGACACATACAGATTGCATCACGGGAAATTAGAAAAAAAGACTCATTTATTGATATCTGTTTGAATTTACGCCTGTTTTAATGATATCACCGATTCTATATAATACAATCTGAAGTTCAGTCATGCTCTTGAAAGAGAATACAAAAGTAGGTCTATGCCTTATTCACATGGCAGCTTGCTAACTCTCAAATGAGAAGTTTTGGACCCGAAAACTGGGTCAAGTGCCCACAAAAAGGCAGAGAAAACCCAGCACGAGTGACCTGCTGTGATGTCTAAATGTTTTCAGAGAAAGTTCCCCATGTCGTAAAACTGTCACTTTAAAGCTTTACTTAAATTTTTATGTTCGATGTTGTCAGTGCGATACATCTTCCACACATCATTTAAAATTGAGCAAAACAAATAGTCCTCCATGGGGACAGTCTGAGAGGGTGAATACTTAGGTAGATATGATATTTAGTGGTTAATGTGATAAAAAAAAAAATGGGATACTACTATAATATAATGTCTAATTATCCAGGTGACACACTTTTTGTGTAATTAGGACTTCAGTGTTAAATCTTCAAATGTATACCCTGTGAGAAATGAGATGATGAAAACAGAAAACTGTGAAGAGCAAGAGTTTGTGTTCAGAGTTATGCCACTGATATAATAAACAAGCTGTTAGAGGAAACACTAGAGTTGTAGCCTACTTCCAAACTTCTGAATCACTGCCCACGTCTCTAAATTGTTCAACGATTCAAATACAACGAACGAATGAACTGAAACGGAAGCCTGATTATCAGGCTGTTAAAGATGGACATCAAAGCAACAATCAATCTGTTGTGTTGTGCCAGTGAAGCTGCTTTGTGGTCAGTGAAGGTCACTCTGTGGGGTGATCCAAAAGTTTATCTGAACTTAAAGGTTCCCTTGGAGCATCATAAATAAAAGTTTTATCATCAGCGCATATGTTGATCCCTGGATAATTATCTTGGATACTGTCACCTTGCCTCTATTTTTCGGTTCATTGTCTTCAGCACTGTTTATCGGTTTATCCTTCATAGGGCTTTGTGTGTGGATCAGCCTAGCTTTTCTCCTTTTATTCAGAGACAACGGTGACATGGACGTTAGCGAGTGAGAGTTTCTATAGCAGTTTTAGAAACCTTAACAGCAAGTAACAGACCTACAGAAAGTGGGGAAAGACCTCAGAGTGATTATCAGTTACCTAATAATGCTCCAGTCCAACAGCTTCAATCCTTCCTGGAATGTATCAAAGTCTGGACTCGCGTGTGGCCGGATACTGGACTGCTCTTCATAAAGGAAAGCCTGGACATCAGTTTGTGAAAGCGTGTAAAGAGGGTGACAACAGTTAACAAGATGATGTGAAATAATGAATGACTTTCTGGGTTAGCTGAAAGAGACAGGTTGGTGCGTTTCATGAATTTCAAGTGGGACCTACCTTAAAGCTGCATTCATCAGATTTGGCCACTAGAAGGCAGAAGAGTACAAAAACAAGCAGACAGACACACAGCCTTGACATCCCTTCATAAAATTGTAATATATGCATTATCCCACTGTAGCACATTTCTGGCCACACAAAATTCTTGTAGCTCTTCTCTTAGAAAAAAAGAATCCCTATGGTAAAATATCGTATGGATTTAACCCTATGTACCATAATTCATATCTACATTCTGCGTTCATGTTTCCAGGGGTAGGCTACTATTCCACTACTCAGAGACTTGTGTAAACATGTGGTAAATTACAGCAGAACCTGTGGTACAATCCTGCGGTAGACATCCCAGAATACCACACAAATCTCTTGAGTACCTCAGACATACCAGAGGGAAAATGCCACAGGAACACAAAAAGTGCCAGAGGAAGTTATCTCAAAAACCTGAGGTAGCAGGACCACAGAGCAGATGGTTTTTTACCATGAGGAACTTTTGCAAGGGTGTTTTGGACTCTCTGCTTACTCTTGAGAAAAATATCTATCTCTTTAGCTGTTTAAGTGATTTTCACTGACCAGACTGCAGTTTAGCGTTCAGTAGGTTTATTAGAGTCAGTGATACTTATCAGAGAGTGCATCACTGTGACCTTTTTAACATTGCACATTTGATTCACTCTTGTTATGAAACATATTGCATAATTCTTGACAAAAGGTTGTGAAGAGATCTTCATCTGCAGTTCATCAGACACTGTGACTTACTTTGTGATGAGCTGTCTTAGTTTCCAAGGTCTCTCAAATAAGGAATTTCTCATTATCAGTATCAGTTGACTAACTGAACAGAAGCGGAGGTTTAAAGTTAAACCTACAGTTAAGTTTGAGGATTAAGGAATCGATGCTGGATTCTTAAGTAGGAGCTGAGCTACTGTTTGCTTGAAACTTGGTAAATACCAGTGGCCAGAGAGCTGTTTATGGCTGATAAGATGTTGGGATTAACTTTATCAAAGAGCTCCCAGAGGAGCTCAGCTGAGACAACGTTTTGTGGACAGGTGATGCACTTCGCAAGACTTAAATATAAAAAAAAAACAAAAAAAAAACATGATAGAAAAATGGGTGAAACAGCTTTAAAACAGCAGCAGACTGGGAGTTTTCTCAAGCTTTTGGTGAAGGATAAAAGAATGAGTATGTTTCTCCTGGGAGGTTTCTGTAGTGCAGAGGGTTGATTGCAGAGTTTATTAAACTGAACAGTACCTCAGTGTTTTGACAGTTTTTGGATAGAAGCTGCTCTTGCATCTTCTCTGCATATATCTCTCATTGCACTTGGTCTTCCATGGGGTCCTCAAATATTTGCACTCTGTTGGGTGTCTGGTATGCTCAGTCTCTATAGGGGTTTATGTTCCCCCAGTAAAGAGAGGGCTGTGAAGTTTGAATTTTCCTTACTTTACTGAAAATAGTGCAGCAGAACTCCATTCAAGAACTCCACTCAGCATTGAATTGAAACTGTGCCATCTGCACAACCTTTGAGAAGCTCACAATGCTTTTTTTTTTTTCTTTGAGACTGTGCCCAGAGGTATGATTTCAGTTCTCTAGAAATTTGTGAGGCAGTACTTTTGGTCTTTAGAAACTATGAAGTTGCTGTAGCCAGGTCTCACCCAGGCTTGGAAATAATCCTGCTGCCTGAGTAGCTTGAAAGGCCTACATCCTACAGGCTTTCATTGATGCTAACTACACACAAGGAAGACATCTGTGAGCGGAAACCAAAGCTTTTTTTTATTTTTTATTTTTTTTTACTTGTGCTCCTTTCCTGTCAGTGCTGCTCTTATCTGAGTAGGAAATAACCTGAAGGAGATGATCGAATGAAGTGGTAAGGAGGAGGAGTGAGGGAAAGAGGAGGCCATTTGGGATTTTAATGTTTATGAATTCTCTAGCCTGAAAAACTGACATCTGTTATTAATGCAGTGGTCCAGACATTTACAGTAGCCCACAGGTTTATTGCATGCAGATAAATTATAAGCTTGGGCTACACCCTCCAGTTTTTCCATGTTTGTCTGATGTTTGAGGATCACATTTCTGCACAGCCATGTTAAACCCACAGAGGTTATTCTGAATGATTTGGGCTGATTAGGACTGTGTGAGCATGTGCAGATAATGCTTGATCGACACCTCTCAGATTCTATTATTAGCTTTGTTGCCCATGTTGGACAGGATAAATTACACCTTTATCATAGGCCCTTTTTTCACAGAAGACATCTGACAGCAGGAAAAGCGGAGGTGTAAATGATAAAATAAACGATGGCTGAATTCCATTTGGTTTCAGGGTTTTGGTATTGTGCATTCTGGCCCACAAACCGTCATGTCTTACTGGGACACTTGAATGTTGTTGGCATCGCCTGTGCTTTTCCTTCTGTGAAAAAGCTCCTGTTCTGCAATCAGGTGTAATTCCTAAGATAGCTCCACCCACTCTCCACCTGAACAGAGGTGTGTTCAGCCAGGCCTGGAAACATCTGTGTTGGTGTGCATGGACTTCAAACGGTAAACAGTGACACTATTAATACTGAGAAGATTATGACATTTTCTCTTAAGCAAATATGCCCTCCCAGTATGGGGATTACGTTTTCTGAGTTCAAACAAACTGCTAACTTCAAAAAGCCTGCACAGCCTCTCTGTATCCCTGCAGGTGAACCACTGAACCTCCAGCTGTAATCTGTCTATTCCTGTGTGTGAGCTTTCAGTAACAGTCTCTGATCCTCTCTGCTGATGCAGATTGTCTGGTGTTTGTTATCATGCATTCCCTTTATTTCCCTGTCCGTATAAACCTAGCAACGGTCAGATCTCTTAAAGGAGGCGTATATGGCTAATTAGCAGTTCCTTTAAACACAGCGGGAAACAAAGAGCAAAATATGTGGGTGGGATTTTATTCTAAATCATTGAGGACACACTGTTTGTACTTTAGTTAATGTGAAATGCTTGTGTCTTAGTTATTGTGCTGCGGATACTTCAGTACTTTGAAGTTTTTTTCTTCATACTAGTATTATCTAATCCACTGCCAGCACTTTCACATATAGGCAATTACACAGCAAAATAACCGCTACTGATGATTTCTTTGGGTTACCAGGGTGACAAACTCTTATTTTGCTCAACAGGTTCGATATGACTCCCTATAATGCTATCCTGCAGCAATATCAATTATGCAATATCTTTATGGAGATTGGTGTTATAGTAGCACAAAACCCTTTTTAAGCAGAGTTGCTCTTAAGGGCAGTAATTATCTTGCTGGGGTAGTGTTTTGGGGGTTGGGGGGGGATTAATTAGAAAGAATTAATTGATGTAGAAGTCTCTAACTGGCTGCCAAGGCTGAACTTTCCAAAGGTGATTCGGTTCTTTCTCCCTTAGATAATCCCAGCTCTAACTATATCTAAAAATTCAGTGCACAATTTGTGTTTTTTCAACTGCTGCCATACTTTAACTTCAGCAGCATTCACCACTCATGGTTTTATTGTCTTTTGTTGATTTTCCCCTCATGTTTTCTTCCTCTCGTGGCTTTTTCCTTCAAGGTTGAAGACAATTAACGAGGAAAAAAAGAGAAAATATTTATTTGGTATAGGCTACCACTCTTTGGATTCAGCCCAAGCACTCTTGTGAAGATGTGTGTTGGCCTAACTTTAGCTGAACTTCAAAGATCAAATTATACATCTCTGAAAATCTGAGACCTGCTGATCTTCCCAAAACTTAAACATTATGGTCATAAATGAAAAAGAAAGGGCAATCCTTGCCATTTTCAAATATATAGGCTATATATTTTGTTACTTTGACTAGATAAGTTTTGGCTAATTAGCAGTTGTTGCCATTAAAGTGATACTCCGCCCAATTTTGTGTCAAATGTTCAACCCCTGCCTGTTTGAAAGGTGCTCTTAAAGGCTAAGTTCACCCAAATTACAAAAAAAAAATTTTTTCTTTATTGCTATCTGAGCACACAGACAGTTTTGGCTTCATCTTTCTAGGTTTTGACATATCTGTCAGAGATTTCTGCCTCTACACCAGTAGAATGGAGGTGAGTATAAATCAGTGTGTGTTCCTCGCAGCATTAAAAGAGTAAATACACTTCAGAGTGGTCACAATAAACAGTAGCTCTGGCCAATCTAAAGTCACATTACTTCCAGTAGTTGTAATTTCCCTTCACTCAGCAACTGATGAGAGCAGCCGTACTTCCCGGATACCACACATTTTGCATGTTTTAAGACAATGGGCCGCCCACGAGTTACAAGACTTCAGATTGCACGGTGTACTCTGCCAGTTTGAGGTATGGGTACTGATATAAAAGGAGGGAACGCTCCAACTTGACCCCAATGTGTCAGCATCTGCTGATGAGGCATCTGGTTGACACTGTAACAATCACTGGTGATATCAATCAGCTCAGTGGATCAGAGAGAGAGAGAGAGAGAGAGAGAGAGAGAGAGAGAGAGAGCAGAATGCAGAGGAGCCATTCCAACACATTAAACAGAGCAAGTACTGAGAGAGATTTCTCAAGTGAGTATGGGGAGGAGTGGGGGTTGCCATTATCTGGGGGATGCCGAGCATTGTGAGAAAATGGGCATGCTAATGAGGGCCAAATACATCGAGAACAGCTGCATTGTAAATGAGCTGACTTTGTACACTTGGGCTTGGTTGAGTCTCTGAAGTGTTGTTTGTTAATCAAAAAGAGGAAAAACAGAGAAGGGGAAAAAATAGACTAAAAATAGTAACTGAAAAGCTGGGAGCCGCTCACGCCTCCGATGACACACATACAGCTGTGGTAATTGCTATGAAAAGGTTACCGTTATTGTTATTCACACTATGAAGGCAGGTCGAGGAACTATGAGATACTCCTCGACATTAAGCTGATGGTTGCGCAGCTACCCGGTGTCCCAGGGTGTGATTGCATCTCGGGCATTGTCTGGAAGAGTCTGAAGCCTTGACGCTGAGTAACCTGATCAAAAGGCAAATAATCTGACTAGAAGTCACGGGATTTACCTCATCAATAATAGGGAAAAGTTAAATTCACAGCACCGCCTGTCCTTATCCTCTTTATCGATTGTGGGGGGAGAGAAAAAAGGACTCCCACATGTAGTGAACACCACGGAGATCAAGAGGTCATGGGAAAAGCTTTTTAGGAATGTGAGTGTAGGTCCGTTCACTTTACCCCAGGGTGTGTTCTGTGACTGAAGTAACACGTTAAATCTGTAAATTTCAATAAACATTTATTTACAAAACAAAAATAATGACAAAGAACAATTTGAACAGTGAATACAAAACATGTGCTAATATGATAAAATACATTATCATACACAACATACATCTTATGAATGTGTTAAATAAACTATATGCTTAGATTTTTGGAGTCTGAGAAGGCTGAGTTGAGGGAGCAGGCAGCCAGTGTTGGATTGCTTTACGTTATAGGGATTATTGCATTTCAGTTTGTGTTTAAGGCAAGGATGAGATATGAAGAGGAGACAGAAACACTTCACGGAACAATGAAGCAATAGTACTTTTCTCTTAATCACAGGGTTCACTATCACATAAACATCAATGACCGAAGGAGAGGAAGACAAATTAAAAAAAGAAAGAAAAAGAGAATACTCTTTTTGTTAAAGAAATAGTTATGTAACAATTTTACAAATAGGATTGGTCCATATATTTTTCATTTAAGAACAGCTTTTAAGAGAAGAACCAGTTATCAAAGCCATGTGTGTGTGCTGCATTATGAAACAGTCCCTGCAGTTGTCAGATGAGTAGAGTCCCATGATGTGCAGAGCACCAGAATGACTTGGTGTCTTTGGTGCCTGGTGTGCTGAACTGCTGTGAGTCCACAGAGTCCTCTCCCTTTAGTCGTACCGCCTGAGGTCTCTGTCTGTCCCCCGTCTCTCTGATGCTCTCTCTCTCTCTTCAGTACGGGTACTGCTTCTGCTTCTTCCCTGCGAAACAGGACAGCCAGGTGCAGAGCAGCATGGCAGCTGCCGCCCCGGCCCCTGTGCAGTAATACGCCCAGCCGATCTGGCAGGAACCTGCGGAGGAGAGCAGAGGGTTCAGGATGATGTCTTTTCACCCTTTAGTTTATCTGTCTGTCCGCCTGTCAGCAGGATACAGTATCTCCAAAAGCCCATGAAAGGATTTCAGTGAAATTTCGGGCAGATAAGCCTTTGGCCAAGGAACAACTGATTTATTTTGTGTAAACCGGAATATCTGAGCATAAGAAGAGACCGCTACCGTTTACTCTATATTCACAGAGCCACTTCTACAATAAAGGGGAAAAAAACTTATCTGCAAAAGCTGAATTTACAACTGTTTACTCCATTGAGATTAAATAAACTGCAGAGAGATGTAAAACCGGATGCATTGAAGCCCTGCTATGTTAATGTTTACTTTAAATTCTGTATATTCCTTTGCTGTTTCTGATGTTGGCATAGCTTATATTTTACATTACAGCTACATTTTTCACATTTTTGTTTGTGCTCACAGTTATAAAATAAAATGTCTCTACTTTTGTTGCCCTGTGTACACATAGTAAACATAGTCATGAAGAGTTCACAAATGTCACTGGATGAATAATGAATGATGATGTAGGTGTGGATCATTTCTAGCACTACACATGTCTGTGCTTCCAAGTTCCATGTTTGTAAGTGTATGTTTTCAGAATTAAAGAATCAGTTGAACTGGTCATAACACATAATGCTGTACAACTATTCAGTGTTAATGCATGTTTGCAGTATCTTATAGTCATATGTGTACTGTGCATTAGTGAAGGGAATGAAGTAAATACTGTGAAGGTGACAGCCTGATGCTGATATAACTGTTATGTCACTTGTGGTTCATTTAAAATACATATGCTCATTTGAATTCACGATCTATTTGTGTGCACTGCATCATACGACCCTATTCTCGTCTTGGATGAAACATCAACATGTGAGTGGTAAGAGCTGAAAATGTTGTGAACTGCTCCACATTTTTTTGCTCAAGCCACCGCATTTCCCTTCCTCTTGAGAAAAAGAGTTAGCGCTGTTGAAACAAATGCACTGAACATACTTTGACTTCATTTGTAAACAGACAGTCTGGTATGTGGCAAACGCGCTCTCACGATGCACACCAGTGGCAAAAAGACGCTGAAACCGAGCCAGGAGCTGAAAGCGAACGCAAATTAAAACACAAAGTGGCCCCTTAAGACGGCATCTGCTATAATCCTCAGTGGAGATTGTGTGCATTATTAAACAAGGATACGACCTACATCTGATTCTAAATTTTGGAAAAATGTTGTTGATGTCCATCAAGACTATCTCACTATAAACATCGCATTACATTTTGGGAGAATATCTGATTGAATATAGTTATCTAATTATGAGCTGTGTGGTGGGAAGATGAGGAGGCGTCTCATTAACAAATCATATCCGCCTTCTTCTCAGCGTGGAAACCTGACTCAACATCCAAAACTGAAAACACTCATTTTCTGTTGCGTAGTATTTCTCTCTGTGTTGGAGTCACACTTAATGAAAATTAGCTTCCCCTCTTTTCATAATGTGGGTGCAGTTTACCCATTAACACGATGTGGAAATATTCAATTTGAAAAAGCTGTCAGGCCAAAAGCAACGACTTGGATTTACTTTTCACAATGAGCGTACCTGCCATTAATGTGTCCCGCAGCTACATTCAAGGTTATCTTTGAATTACTGAGGTACTGACTCCTTTCTTCCTGATTAATGAAAGAGTCTATGTAGGAGAGGTTCACAGTATTTGTGTGAAACCCGCTGTTCTCGTGGGAGAACATCACAGCCTTGTCGTGGCGCCAACAGGAATGAGGTGAAACTGAAATAACTGTGGTGCAGTCGTCTTCAACCGGCAAACGTAACATGCCAGCAGCGCTGAACAGCTCACTGATGCAAACGCACTTGTTAACAATGTACTAAGAGCCTGTTCTTTTCAAAGAGCAAATCACAAGATGAAAACTTGATACTCCACACAATTATTTCAGTTGAAATGTCAGTATTTAAGATGCCTGTCTGAATCATATCAGTTTGAATTATATGGAGATGGTTTAGATTTGGATGCTTTACACATCTCTCTGCCAACACAGTGGCAGCTGTAGTATGAATCCATAACTTACATGACTACAATCCTTTTAGTGTTGGCTGTATTTTGAAAGCTTTTTTTGTTCTTTGATGTCAGTAGAGTTACTGTTATTAACACACATGGTTGTTTACCATGTATTAAAGGTCCCATATTTTACACTTTTCCAGTGTTTTCTTTGAAGTTTTCATATCCATAATAACATATACTGGAATATAAGATATATTTGCCGTTTTAAGAACCAAAAACCATCTCAATGTAGTTTTACATCTCCTCTCTCAGGCTTCTCTCTGGAGCTCTAGTAACAACATGTCGGTGACAATGAGCCAATCAGAAGAGAGGCTCAGAGCCTCTCTTCTGATTGGCTCACTGCTTTCTAAGGGGTCAAATAAAAATATAGCAGATTTGCAAAGGCTGAACGATGGGTCCAGGTGGGCCGAGCTTGGGGCATGACTGAGAGTGGTGACTGCTGTGCTGTTACATCACTAAGTTACAGAAGTACTGAAGGCTTGTTTTAAGCCTCAGTTTCTGAATACAGGCTGTGTGCAATTCTCTGTGGACTGAGCGCTTTGATACTTTCACAGTATTAATATAGAACCTAGACCTGCTTTATAATCAGAAAAGACATGGAAGACTCACTTTATATAATATGGGACCTTTAACTTGCATTACTAAACTAACATAGTTGTTATTTTTGCCTTGTTGTCAATGGTTTCTGAGGATGGTGGTATTAGTATTTCAGATCTAGATCCATCCATGTGTCCAGAATAATATATCTCAACAGCTGCTGATTAGATTGTCATGAAATGTGATATGAATATTCATTGTCTAGTGGTGCTCTGGTGCCACTGTCAGGTCAAAACCTTCCCTCGCGTAATTATGAAGTGTAATGAAAATCACATCCTACAGGGAACTCTTGCAGGATTTAACTAGTTGTTTTGTGACAAGACACATCTTTTCGCTCAGGAGTTAATAGATATAGTAATGCAGTTCAGTGATCACATAGAAGCTCTGTGCATCTTAATGTGCAAGGAATAAAGTAAGAAAAACATTCAAGTTCTTGTCAAAAAGAATTACAAGTGACAGAAACTGTAGCATGGTTGGACATTGATGTAAATTAAAAGAAAGAGCAAAGTGTACCCGCTGTCACCTGATTACATAGGTTATCAAAATTCTACCTGTGACATTTAATCAAAATATTCCAATCACGCCAAATAGATTTCTCCATGTGCTACTCTGATGTTTGGTAATAATATTAATTTAAGTACTCAAAAAAAAAATCTTTTACATTAAGGGAAAAAAAAATCAAACAGTATTTGATTAGTAACAAATAAAAGAGAAGCTGCAGTATTAATAGCTCTTCCATCTGCCTAGTGAGTGATACAGTAGCATATTACTGTCTGTGAGATAGTCCTGATAATGCCAGCTGAATACAGAGCACAAATCGAGCTCCTGCTTATTCTCAGCAAATATTTATAGCTATAAAACACTTCAGAAATTGACAGCGACTGGAGGTTCTGTTGACTTTTTATTACACATTAAATACCAACGTATCACGTCTCTTCTGTATATGACAGTACGAGAGACTTGTGTCTGCCTGGTGCCTAAAAAAAAAGCAGAATGTCAAAGGCCACACAATAAAGACTGTTCTCAGTTTCCAACTTCTTCCTACATTTATCTGTTCTGAGAGCAGAATATTCAGCAAACGCGAGACAAATTTACACAGTCAAGGTTGGAACATCTGTGTGTAGTTTAGGAGCAGGCTGCAGGTGTGTGTGTGTGTGTGTGTGTGTGTGTGTTATGGATCTTTCTGATAGGCATCTTACCTAGCTGAAACTGGTCTGAGCTGTTGTTGCAGGTCTGTTGCACTTCCTCACTGTCCCATCCCAGTGGATAGAGTGCGCAGCCCGACCCAATGAGCAGACCTGAGGAGGAGAGGAGGAAGAGGAGGCGAGTCAGTCAGTGAGGAAGGAATCACCAGGGTGTTCAAAAAATATCATCAAACATGGCCAGAGGCTGAGAAGACACCGTAAGTGAGGGGGAAAACCGCGGCAAGGACAAAGTCCCATTATGAAGGTGTTCACTCAGCTCTTTGAGGAAGGTCTGCATTTTTTTTTCTGTGAGACCTCGCCTCTGTGGGTTTTTCATAATTTAAAAATCTTTTCATTAATGAGGAAGAAAAACGCAAAGCGCTGTTATTATTTCTTTGTTGCATCCAGATATCCAGCAAGGTGAAATCCTGCTAAACCTTTGTCTGGATTCCCTCTCATTCATTCACTTATGTTTTAATTAAAATGACCAGAAAAAGACAATGGGCTGCAGCTCTCCAATAGAGTGATGTGCACAACCTTACCTGAGTGATTTTCTTTTTTTTTTTCACCTTATCAACCGTTTGCAGCAGATTCTGATGGGCAGGCGGCGCTGACCTGTTCCTGCAATTTTACCTCTGAACATCCCTTTGTAAAATGACACGGATTCTGACTTTAACAAATTTTTTTTTTTTACTGCACAACAAAACAAAGCACTCCTCTGCCAGCAGCTCATAAAACCACAGCAAATGAACAACGAACATATGCAAATGGCTTGGCAGCGGGAAAAAACCAAGCATTTTTTGGTACGCAATAATTACTGTAAAACTCTGGAAAATCCTTGAGGGACTGCTTTATGTCAGTGATTAAAGAGACTTATGACTGTGCTTAAAGCTGCACACAGAGACAAGAGTAAAATCTAGTCAAGGCCATTACATTAAGGATTAATATCCTCAATATTTGCCTGTAGCCAGGTCTTGACAAGTTATTCCCTGGATGCCAAGGCCTGTCTCTTGAAATTACCCTGTGGTAGCCCCTGGTAGGTGGCTCTGCCATCACATTAGCTTAATCCCCTCCAATGTGTCTGCCCTGCTATCAGTTTTGGGATGTGAGGATGGCAGCAGAGGAAGAGAAGGCGAGAAAGCTCTGCCTTCCAACCTGATTACCCCTGCCATCCAGGACTGCCTTATTACATCTAGGCCAGATAACAAGCAGGAATTAATCCACATGCTAATGCAGATGGGCTAGACAAACTGGCTAACATCTGAGGTGGAACAGGAGAAGTGAAAAAGACGTGTGTGTGTGTGAGTGTGTGTGTGTGTGTGTGTGTGTGTGTGTGTGTGTGTGTTTTCCCCAGTCGCAGGGCGAAAAGGACGGTGAATGTCATCGGCTTGGTTCTGGGAGGAAAATAGACTGGCTGATTATGGCACCTGTGCTAGAAAATCAATTCGGTGAAACTCTGGCATGTTGATGAGAATGAAGGGATATAAAAAGGCTCTGACCAAGTCTGTGTCATTACAGCTCAGGATCAGAGGGGATCCGGGGATTTTCATACATAACAACTCAGCCGTTTCTTCTTCAGACCCTTAAGAGAACTTCAGACGAGTTTCTGCTTCAAACCTAAAATTACTACCTTTAACGGAGCAGTGCAGCAAAAGAAACATTGGAGAATTTGATGTGAATCCCTGTACAAGCATCCAATGTGGACCCCTGGTGAACATAAAATCCCACTATTCTACAAGGTACAAAACAATGCATTTAGAAGCAAGTGAGCATCCACACAGTCATTAAAATATTCTCAGTTATATAATGTTATTAAATGTGTTTTGATTCAGATTTGTAACAGTAAAGACTGTAAAGCATGCCAGCATGATAATGTATTCATGATTAATATTTAACAAAATCAGAAATTCTCTTTCAAGTGTTGTGTAATGCAGCGAGATGCAGCAGCATGTAATCAAATTGAATTTCCTTGCAGCAGAAGGGAACAAAAAAAAAAAGAATACAGTCAAAATGTGGTTTTGTTTCACAGAGACATTGTTATTCTATCCAGCAAGCTGTACAATTTGCATTTGAAAAATCAAGATTTATGGGGTTTCTCAATCATGCTTCGATTAACACGCTCGTTAAAATGGTCAAACCCGTAAAGAGCTGCTGCACTGTGTAGCAGGCACCTCAGAGAGAGAAGAATGAGTAAAGAAAGACTTCAGTGCATAGTTTCCACATCAGGTCAGATGATGATGATGATGACGACATGAGCACTGAAAATTGCTCTAGACTGAAGGGAGTAGGGAAGTTATTGCCACGAGAAAGACAAGAGCTCAGTTCCATTGTGTAACCACACCACAAAAAAAAAAAAAACAGGGTTTCTGGGTGAACTGTCAGTGTTTTCTGTTGGTTTTGGGGATAAACTCACTGAGCCTGCAACACTGCTGCAGTGGGTGAAATCAGTCGGAGCACTCGCATGTTACCATTAAAGCAGATACTGTGAAACAAATCGCTGTGGGGAGCAGGTGAACAAAAATATCAACACAAAGCCAAAGTGTAATTCAATTCCGAATCGTACAGTACGTGGTCCAACATCACTCTTTTGGCTTTTATTTATTTGATTTATTTATTTTTTCCCAGGATTGTTAATTCCATCAAATCCCATCCTCCACACTCACTATGTGGGTTATTGAGAAGCAGAGGTAGGGAGGTTGGTGGTGACTGGGATGTGGGAGAAAGATTACCAAGAATGAAAAACGTTCGTTCTCATAATGTTTATGAGTCGAGCTGCTTGAAATAAGTGTGGACTTGTGAGAGGAAACTACCTCAGGCTCTGATTCTCCATGCATGTTGTTGTAGACAGATACTTCCTGTCCTTCTTGTATTCCTAAGCTGACACAGATGCGCCCCTCAGCTACAGCAGCACTTCGACCCTTTTGGCCTGTGACCCCCTTAAACTGAAGCAAGGGCTTCTCATGACTTCCTATCACGGGCTGCAAATGAAGACAATCTGTGTTGTGTTTTTTCTAAAAATCTTTCAGTGAATTCCCCCAAATTTCTTGACCTAAATCAAAAGTCCTGGTCGCCAGCTTAAGAACTGCTGAGCTAGTGGACACGCTACAATCACAAGCTCTAAATAAGGATAAACTAAAGGTCCCATATTCTACACTTTTCCAGTGTTTGTATTTGAAGTGTTGATCCGTAAGAAGATATATTTGTGGTTTTAAGAATCAAAAAGCATCTCAATGTAGTTTTACATCTTTTCTCTCAGGCTTGTCTCTGGAGCTCTAGTAACAACAGGTCGGTGAGCCAATTAGAAGAGAGGAGGCTCTGAGCCTCTCTTCTGATTGGCCTACTCTTGCTCTGAGTTAATAGATCTATATAAAGTAAATAAAAATATAGTAGATTTCCTGCAAACGCTCAGAGAAAGCAAATCCTGCAAGGTTGTATGGTGGGTCCGGGTGGGCTGGGTTTGGGGCATGACAGAGTAGTGACTGCTTCATTATGACATCACAAAGTTACGCAAGTACTGACAGCTCATTTTAAAGCTCAGTTTCTGAATACAGGCTGTGTGCATTTCTCTGTGGACTGAGTGCTTTGATACTTTCACAGTATTAAAATAGAACTGAGACCTGCTTTATAATCAAAAAAGATATGGACATCTACCTTTAAACAATATGGGACCTTTAAAACTGAATTATTCCCCTCGGGACAAATTGGTTTATTAAAGTTAAGGAAGAACACTGCAATAGACCTCTCTTTAACGTAAAATCTAATATATATTAATTACAGCTTAATCGAATGCCCAATACATAATAAATCAGAGTTTTTGTGCACCAAAACATGGTGATGCATTAATTCAAAATCTTCAAGAAAATGTTCTGTGAATTCCGTCACTTCAATTCTAACTGATAGGGTATTTTCATTTCTTTCTCCAAACGACAAAAAGGTTTATTTCTCTTTCAGGCAACATGATCAACTTCAAAAAGCGGCTCATTTTGCTGTTAGCAGATGGCTGCTTCATGATGAAATCGCTGTAGGACTGGAGGAGCTGCCATGAGGGTAGTTGCTGGAAGTCACCAGAAGGCCTGTTACAGCAGCTATATGCAGCAACTGCATGACATGGTAGAACAGACGGATGTAAAAGATCATAAATGTGAGAAATCTGGTGCCACCATCACGTCCACAGCCGCTCTGTATGCCTCCCACAGAGGTTATTAGGAATCAAAATAACAAGTCTCCCTTCAGCAGCATCAGTCGGCCCCCTCAGGTCAAACTTAAAGATGCCCCCATCTCTCTGGGAGATCAGGAGAGGTTCAAGTGCTGCTCTATCCACACAGGCCTGCGAGGTTTGTTTGTTTACCTTGATGCTTTTTGCCAACAACCACTGTTTGTAAAACCTTGTCCCATTTTGGAGTCTTGTTTCAGTTGCTATGGCACCCGGCCGATGCTTAATCGTCTTCTCTGGAGGAGGAGGTGAAGAGGAAGGGGAAGGGTCGGAGAGAGCGTGCGGTGCAGAATATAAGAGGCCAGTCAACTTATTCACAGATCGAGTTTCAATTGATCTCCATGTGATCGTTATCAGAATGACTATCTCGGGCCTAATGGCTTCTCTGAAAGGGTATTCTATGAACTGGGAAAGGGTTCAAGTTAAATGGGCTTAATCAAATACAATCAGTCCAACATGTCAGTGTTCAATCCATAAAATCTGCTCTAATATAGTGATCTCTCTTCTGCATATCCTTGCCTCAGATTTCATCATCGTAGCTGAGCTCAGTTTTGAAATCGCATTTTCAGTGCTTTAAAAAACGCACACAGAGAAGTGCTTTATTCCGTCAGAGCAGCGCTATTGTTCCCCATCCTTTTCTGTCAACGCTTTTTACCTGAAAGAAAAACTGCCCCCTTTTCATATCCTCCACATTCTCTGATTTAGGGAGTGCTGATGCCTTTTGTCAAGCCTTCCTGCTCTCTGTCAAGAACCAAGGAATTTCTTTACCCTCCTTCATGCCCCCAGACAATACTATTCAAGGTTATCATTCAAAAGGCCAAAGAGGAAAGGGAGAAAAGGCTGCTGCTAAGCTGGAGAGAATTCTGGTGGCCAGGGAATTGGAGTGGGGATGTGCCTGAATGGGCCGGCTTAATGTAAGACATTCCCTTTTGGGCTTGGAGGATCATCAGAAAGAGGGAGGGGAAATGTAAGAGCAACCACACCTGGGGAGGCAGACCTGTGCAGTGCCAAAAATAATATCCACCTCTATACGTCCTTTGGTCTTATAGTGTTTTGAAAACCAATTTTTCCTAAGAGAGTTGAAGAAAAAAAAAAAAACACCAAAGGGGTCAGGCAATTCAAGTCAGTCTCAGTGTGGGTTTTCTATGTAAAGAGAATTTTCCAAAAACACAACAAGATAATCAAGAAAGATAGAATACTCCAGCATTAGGATCAATAAAATGCTTCATTACTCCAGAAAATGCATGAAACAATCTGCAACAAAGGGCAATTATCCCGTTTTATCTCGCTTTCATTTCAGAGAAAAGTCAAGATCTTTAAGATTTAACACTAAATGAATAGTAAAAATAAAGCAGTGTTGCCTTTATATATTTAAATAGCTGATACAATCTGTGCACAAGTCTTCAGGCTCATTTATCAGATCAATAAACAGATTTGCCCTCATTCTAGTTTAAATAATTTTGTGTTAAAATACTAAGGTGCAGCAGTTTACTTTTCCGAGCTTCAATCAAAGCCAATGACAGGTTCCCAGTGTATCTTCAGCCTAAACAGCCTGTGTAACTAATCTGTCAACATACCCATCCCTGCATGTTGAGGCATGTTGGGTTTTTTTTGTCTCTTCATTTGAAACACGGGGCACACGTCAACACATACAGCTTCGCATGCCTGCTGCTCGTACGGCGTTTTGATTCCCTTGTCATTTAAGTTGGATCGACACAGTCGTTTTCAGAGGGGCTTACTCCTGTGTGAGCGTTTTTCGCTGGCGAAGCTGGTGTGTTTTTTATGTGAGCGAAAGGAGGATCCGGAGATTCAGTTGAAACGTTTGGAGAGATGGAGGATGAGGGGGATGCAGAGAAAAGAGGGATTTTGTGAAGTATACGGGTGATATGTGATGCACACAGTGAAGCATACAAATACTCGCTGCTGCCAATGGCTGGCATTCAAGCGTTTACTTAGCCAGCAGTCTACACATTGCTTTTTCTACTGGTTAAGAACTCTACACCAAGCTTTTAAGCAGTAGTCTCCAATTATCTTGTTTTTTAAATTAATATTCCTGTGCTAAATGCAACTGTTGTGGTTTTGCTTCCCTGAGATTACCTCAATCATCCAGTTGGACGAGAAGTGTGTTCATGGTGAAGATGTTTTTCTGGTTCAACAATATGTTTCCTCCCAACTGCTGTGTGATGGGTGACTGCACAGAAGATCTCCCAGTCTACAGTCCTTTGTTGACTCAGCTTCTCTGTGTTGCTTTAGAATTTCAATATCAAACACAGGAAACTGTATGATTCACCAGACCAATAAGATCAGAGCTCTGAGACAAACAAGCTCCATATCGGACCCTGACTTTATTCGGAGTGTGACCGTCCTGTCCATTACGAGTTTCTCCCTTTTCCCTCTGGTGCTTGCCGCCTCCAGCCCGAGAAAATGTCAAACGCTTACAAACACTCCTTTATCCCATTACCCTTCACATGACTTAATAAAAGTCATTGTTTGCTGGCGTTCATGTGAGGAAGATGTGGATCCTCTTCTCTGAGGCAGGGCTTTCTACTTAAGGACGGACTTATGCTGATTAAAACCCATCGCAAAAATTGTTTATGTATGCGTCACTTACCCGAATCACATGATGGTGCCTCTTCTCAGTTATGTTGGGAATGGTTTAGAACTGTATCTTGATATTAATGCCACAAATTTAAGAAAGAAAGCTGCTGGTAACTAATGAAAATAATTGGTGACCTGTCCAGTTTGTACCCCGCCCTTGCCCAATCTCAGTTGGAATTGGTTCTAGCTACCCCTGTGACCCTAAAAGGATCAGCGGCATGGCTAATGAATGAATGAATGGATGAATGACATCATTTAGACTGCTTTAGGAATTTAATATAAGTTTGGTCTGCCAATCTTTTCTCTAATATAGATCTGACTACTGCCTCTTTCTGCAGGAGCTTAACAGAATTGTTGTCATCCATTCTGCTTTTATTGCAGTTGCCATGTGCATGGTTTGGAGAGAGCTTCCTAGAACTGAGTAGCTGAGGATGTGATCCTTAAATCCAGGTACTTTCAGGCAGTGTTAGCAGCGCTGCTGACTTTTATTGGTCAATCAAAAGTGAATGGTAAGAGGTGCAGGGGAGAGGCGGGAGCAACAAGCATGAAGCAACACAACGTGCTGGGTGCAGTTCATGAGACCACTTTCTCAAGTTTGTTTGTATCAAAGCATAATAAGTACTTAACAAGTACGTAGAGGTTCGGGTTGTGGTTATGAAAAACCATCAAAAGTGAGACTACATTAATTGTTTCATTGTCAGTTTAAGTGACATGCTTCTAAGAAACAGGCCGAAAATAAACAATTTACAGCATGTGCTGGTTTGTTGGCTTGTGCCACTCTCCTGTTACTCTGCCTCATTTTTTTCCCACCCATCAGTCACCATCACTGGCCCTGGGCAGAAAGAGCAGCTTGTGTTATATTGATCTGTTTCAGAGCTTTTCCTACAGGCATTCTGTCAAGAGCTGGTCTTATCTAATCACACCATTCATTTGTCACACAGTTTCCGACTACAACCGGTAATTAATAAACTCACCAATTACAAGAGCAAAATGAACCCCTGGTTCATTAAACAGTGGGCATGTTAAAGTAGGAAAAAAACAGTAATAGGTCTACAGCTCAGGAGCACAACACAGTGCATAAAATGAGCACAAGATGAAGCTGGAGTGTGTTAAATACGTAGAAAATAACTTTCAAAAGAGAACATCTTCTGGGTGTGTGGGGAGAATGAGCTTTTCACATGGGGGCGCAGATATTTTCTGTATGTCTCACTCTTTCCAGCAACAAACCCACGCCTCCCTGCGACCTCAGTCATGTCTCCTCTGATCTCACGTTGCAAATTGGACATTCTTCCCCCTTCTTTCAGTGAAGAGGAGAAGTCAAATAACAAGCAGGGAAAAAAAGCACAAGGGAAATAATTCAGCAGCATCCGAGAGAAATTCCTCCTCTAGCTTTTCCAAAATGTTGCACAATTTTAACCTTCTCTTGGATATGTAGTCACTCCTGTGATAAACCAGCGCTGGAATCTGAAAGGCAGAAACAATGAGCTCAGTATCTTAGTATCTGAGAAAACCTGCCATGTCAAGATGCTGACTGCAAAAATGCTGCCCTGGTATTAATTTGCTGCCTCAGTTTTTTCACCGAAGTCAAAGGGAAGATTAGCTTTTGCAATATCTTGCAATATTTTAATGACTTACTGTATTATCATTGTGCGGCTTGGTGGCAGGGTGCAGTGACAATAAGCTACTTTACTTGCACATGACAAAGATAGAGTCAAAGCCAGCTTACAGTTTTTCAACCCTATTTCACTGAAATTTCAGCAATCCAAAAAAAAAAAAAAAAAAAATCTAAGTAAGTGGAAAGACATGCTAAAAGGAATGTGAGCACCTTCCACAAACCGTTATACAGATGTCTATTAGTATGCTAGTCTGGAATTTCAATTTAAAAAGTGATGGCTGTTCCATCCATCAGAGAGGCGAGGCGAGGGAAGAAGAAAAAGTGCGAGGAGAACAACAAAGCCAAAGGGTAAGGAAATCCTCCTCAGGGTAGGATCTACTTTATAGGGTCCTACAAGTGTAGCTCTTCTAACTGGGTCATGTCTGATGTGTTGAGCAGCATCCTCCTCCCACTGACAGAGCCTGACAGAAAGGCATGACAGTAGGCCACGTGTCCAAAAGTCAGCCTATACCTACAGCAATGCATTCCTGCCTTAATTACCCTTTACATTGAATGAGCAGTAAACATGCTAACGCAAGGCCTTCTGGGGAGAGGGAAAATCAAAGACATTGCAATCTACTCTTTAATATTTATGTTAATAGCATCAAAATATGCAATGAATGTTTTAGTATCCTCCACGCAGACAGTGCCAGACATCAAAATGCCTCGCTGACAGTACTGGGGCTCATCATGTGAGCAGCTCCATACTGCAAACACAAAGAGCCTACTTTCAAAAGACAATGCAACGCTTCAGGGATCGAGGAAAAACTGACTCTCACTGCCAAGTGTACAAAGTACTCCATATTAAAGTGCCGTCCCACTGCATTCACGCTGTCTTCTGGGACACACACCAAGCTAGCTTATTACCCTTGGGGATGGAGTTTAAGCAGCTTTACCTAATTCGCAAAAAAATCAAATATTCCCTAAACTAACAGGTCACTTTTTCCTCCCAGCATTTCATTGTAAGGGGCGTGACGTAGTAAACATACGGTAAGAGTGGAAATCTGAGGAGGACAGGAGGTCCAATTTAAGAATATAACTTTTATGTGGGCTACATTCAAAACCAGAACAGTAGTAAGTATGTTTTCACACTGACAGGATATTTCATTCAAATTTCAGATATGAGTGTTTATGAGAAGAGTCCACTAACACTGAATGTGATATTCACAACTTTTTTAAAAGATATATCAAGCTGCAGCCGGTTAGTTGGCTTAGCTTAGCATAAAGACTGGAAAAAGGGGTAACAGCTAGCACGGGTCTTACCAAATGTAGCAAAATCGACCTACCAGCACATCTGACACCCATTAATTAACATGTTATGCTTTTTTTGTTAAATCTGTAAAAAAAAAAAAAAAAATCAAAAATTTAAAACTCTGTTTTGCTAGGTGGGTTTTGTTATCTTTGGAGTCAGGCCCATGGAAGTTAAGTTTTTTCTTACTTTTGCAGAGATTGATAGATACAGGTTAGGTGAGGATACACAAGTGTCTCTCCTCTTTCATCACTTACTGTTATCATGACATTTGAGAGCCCCTCGGGAAGAGGGAAATAGCCGAAATGAGAACACATGATGTAACATGTCAAGTAATCTGTGGGCAATACAATAGGGCAACACAATGGAGGGGCTGTGCAGGACCGTGTGTGCACGCTTCTGACACTTTGTATGACACCGAATTGGTATTGTGATCCTACATAATCATATAATATCTGGTTTATCCTGTCCGCTCAAGGATGAAAAGCTATTTCTGCCCCGATGATTCCACAGATTGAAACCAAACAGAATGTCAAGCAAAGGCTACCAATTCCATTTCATATGAAGATTTACTATTATCTTGCTTTTTTATGTATCCTGGGCATCTCTGACAGGGTAGTGAAAAGTACTGAGGTAAATTGAGGCAAATACTATTATGTTGAGATAAATGTTAGTGATGAAACTGCAGCCTGTCGGTGAAGCCATGTTTTCCTAACAATGCTGTAGGGACTCATTTGAACCCATGGGTAATAAAATAAGATCGGGGAATAAACTGCACTTTCCTAACGTTGATTGTGTGGAAAAGAGACATGACAGTGACACTTACTTATTTCACTTTGGTGTTGAAAAATGTCTGGTGTGGTAAAACATGATGAAATATGCGGAGAGCCTGAGGGCTTTTCCCAAACCGCTGATTATTTTTGCTTCTTGGTCAGAGCGCTTGCTAAATGTGACGTCTTGGTTGTTTTGACAGGCCCCTTCATTAAATCTTCATCTTGATAAACACTTAGTAATTTGTCAGTTAAGCCCTGAAGCAGACTAAATCAAAAACATTTAAGGTGAAGATATTAGAGTGTGAAACCCAGACAAAATGAAACCCAAAGGGCTGAGCTCTCGCAGGTGGGCTGAGAATGAAACAGTTTATGTGGATAATTTATGAGAATAAAAAAAACAAAACAGCTAAAATCATCTGAAAGTAATCCACAGCTTTCCTTTATTTACTGCTATGTCCATTATGGGAAAATGTGAACAACCATGATGTAAAGCAGAATGAACAATGGAGCAGTCATTCCGCGTGCTATGTTTCCAGTAACGTGAGAGATTTTAAAACAGGATGGTGCCCCGGCCAAGTTTCTTTTTACTATGCTTCAGACAATCCAGACTTAACACCTCTATTACACTACTGCCTCCCACAAACATATGGCTTCAATCAAGCTGCAGGCATTCATGTCATAAGAGTCAATGGATCGCATGAATCCACAGATTATAGCAGGGGAGCAGGGACGAATGAAAATCAATAGTTCCCTGAGTCGTCGCAAAACTGCCTCTCACCAAGATGTTTCAAAGTGGAAAAAAAAAAACCCCAAAGAAAAATAGATGCAATAAGATGTGAGAACAATGCTCAGAGGTTTCCTCCAAATAGTCCGGGTGAGTAGAGTGAATTTGCACTCTTATTGCTTTATGCTCAGTTGACACAAGACTAATGGCACAGCATCAATTAGCTCCTTATCTCTGTGTTTTCTGATTTGCATTGAACACAGTTCTGTAAAGAAGAAGACTTCAGAGTTTGTCACTGAGCAAAACTTAACTTCAAACTGCCCCCAAAAATCATCTCTCTATACCGCCTCCAGTTTTTACAACAAAGACTAATATTTTCCATCTCAAAGAAGAAGACACCATTGGATTCCAAAAACAAATTCAGTTTACATAGGATTAGTAAGTGTTACCCGAGGACCTCTGACTCCACCAAGATGTGGCAGATAATTTGCTCTGGAATTTCACTTAAATTATGGCCATGGCAGACTCGCATCGGGATTAAAATGATCAGCGATCCCCCTCAATTATACAAATCACTTCCCGACCTCAGGTTGTATTAACTCCATGCAGATAAAGATTTATAAATTTCATCAGTATTCATGAACATGAACGTCTCTCTTCAGAAGCTTAAAATGCGAGATAAAAACTCGGGTCTGCTGCACCGACGACGAATTAGAGATCAACTTTGTTGGGTGAAACTGTGAAACTTCACAGCGAAATTAACTTTGTGTCATTACGGCGCTCTCAGTGATGAGGCAGAAAAGTTCCTCCTCTGTAATGTCATGCGTCCACAAAGGCTCCCATTCACTGTCAAAAGCGCTCGTCCACAATACGCCTCCTGATTGAATCAATTTGAGTGCCTGTGGCTCTGAGAGGGGCTTGTTCCTGCTCACAAATTACCACTGAATTGACCAAGATCATAGGTCATTGCATGTGTGAACCCTTTTTTCGAGGATGAATCTTTTTTTTTTTTTCATGTTGATTACTGTAGCACTGTTATGGTAGCCTCACAGTGACTGAATGCCCTGCCAAGGGCTGCTGAGAATGTAACACTGGACATTTCAGAGCTAGTCAGTCTGATTGATTGAGCCATAAAGAGTTTGTCCATGGGGGTAACAGGACTTGGATAAAAGATTAGGAGTCTGTTGAGTCTTGATTAATGTTAGAGGATATAACCCCTGGCCAGTGGTGCTGAAAGATTTATATAAACAGGGTCTCGGCAGAGAAATATACGCACGCTGAATTTGAGCGGGTGTAAGTCAGCGAGGACGAAACAATCACCGGGTATCCCCAGGACACAAGTGTAATCAAAGCGAAATTGTCACAACTCCATAATGAGACAAACAAGCGTATTAGCTGGCAGATGAAGTGGGACAGCAACACCAGTGACAAAACAGACCAGACTGAAAGAGATATCTCAAAAGGCAACAACCTCAATTTCATTTCTGCGGTTTTCTAAATAAGCAAGGAATGTGATGACAGCGGGAAAAAAAATTCCTCTGCATATTTATAAAGGACCTTGTCTGTGTCAAGCCCTGCCCCACCCCCTGGACTTAGGCTGCCTGATTAGTATTCAGTGAATTCATTAAGACACAATCGCTGGTGTCTGGGAACATGGGAACTCTTGATGGAGGAGAGGTTGAGTTCAGCCCACTGGGTATGTCCCTACAGGAAAAAATGCCCCATCCCCCAAACCTGAAGGTCACCGTGTCCTTACTCTGCAACTGATCTGATGATCACAGGCAAACAGCGGTGGGGGGTGTTAAGATCTTTATTTGCACATACTGTGTTGTTTCAAGGAAACCTGCACTGGCTGTGCCTGAGAAAAAAAAAAAAAGGGTAAATATGAGACTTTTGACTTGATTGTCCCCAAAGGCAATCGTCTGCAATTCATCACCCAGGAGGGAGTGTTGTTGTGCTGCGTTATAATTTAGTGTTTCTGCTTGTAAGCTATAAAGAAAATATAAATGATATCAGACCCTGCATCCCACAGACCATCCATCCCTCAAAAGTTGCACCCCACCCCCACCCCCACCCCTCACCAACTCCCCAACTATTAAAATCAATGTTGAGATGAATGAACAGCAGACACCAGGGGGACACCGGGCAGAAAACTCCTCCAGCTGCTCCAATGGTTCATATGTTTGGGGGGAGGCAAGCTTTGGTTGCGTCCCGGCAAACCGGTGATGAATCATTCCTCAGGGAAGCACTTACACACTTCACCCAGTTTAATAAAAAACACACCAAAAAAAATAAATAATAAAAATAAAAAACCGTCCTGCATGAAAGCTTCACGATAATAAATCACACATGAGGACAAAATCTTGCTAACCGCCACGGTGCTCGAATCCAACTTAGCTCTGGTCTTACTGCTGGACTGTCAGTCATGTGTGTTTCCTCCATTCCTGCTGTTTTGCTTTCGCTTTGACTCGCGGCGTCTCTTCATCGTCGACACCTCCTACCTCCGACAGAGATTTCAAATTATGAGAAGATCATCAAACAAGAGGCAGAAACATTTCCCCTGGGTTTAATATCGCAATTTATGAATCTCTGTTTCGCTTCAAGTGCTCTCTTGATGGCTGAGGAAAGATCTTTAGCCCGCACCAATTTTAAAGGTGTTCATTGTAAGACTAATTACTGTTAAAAAAAAACCAAAAAAGAACACAAAAGGAAAATGACATGAGGAGCTGCTCTGGCAGTCCACAGCGTTTATCCCTGAGAGAAATCTGTGCCATATCCTGAAGCTTCTTTCTGTTCTCCGCCACAATGAGGGAGTAAAACTTTGATCATCCACAGTATCTCACTCGCCAGGAGAAGAGGAAAACACAGTCAGGGCATAAGATTTGGGTTTTTCCCACACTGGGGAAATGCAGAGCAGAGGAAAATGAGGTGAACAGTCATGAAAAGAAAAGCAGAGAACCTCCAGCAGCTGCAACTCATCTGACAGGAAACCAAGCTGCTGAAGCTGAAGTGTCAAACAAAAAACAAATTGCTAAACCTTTTCTGACACACGGTGCAGTCTCCAGACAGGAGTGGAAATTAAGTTGCCAGAGAAAGAAGATGCAAAGGATAGATCACCAACATCAAGAATAACGCTGACTTTGGAGGTAGTGGTGAGGTGTGTGCATGAGTGAGCTCACGATGTTTTCAGATCACATCTGCGAATTAATTCATATATCCTTAGGTTTCTTTTTTTTTTGCCGTTCCTTCGTCCAGAGCAGCACTGGATTTTTTTTTTTGCCACATGTTCAGCTTTTGTCATCAAGCCAAAGCTAAAATAGGCTTCCGCTCAGCAGAGACCACAGTATTCAGTCTCAAAAGATGCTTTTTTTTTTTTTTTTCTTTCTTTCTTTCTTTTACAGCCCAGGCATGGCAGGCACATAAGCATAAAAGTGACAGCACAACTGAGTCAATAAACACACCCAGACAGCGCACTTTCACTTAGGACCACTTCAAAGTTCAGCCGATGGGGTTAAGAGAGGATAAGAAAGAATAAAGAGCAATCTGCGCTGGCTGAAATTGCGTTTTAAGATGGAGAAAAGCTGATAGGGCACCAACAACAACTACAATAAATACAGCTGTAGCGCATTCAAGCTCAGGTCAAAAGGAGAAGAAAACCTATTTGATGTCTGAAGTATCTAAATTGAGCATCTATGTTAACTAAATTTGAGTTTGAGTGTTTTAGTAGCAGTATTTGAGCAGTAGGTATTTCTGAATAGCAAAGTGATATAAATTATGTTTGGCAAATCCCCTCATAAAAAAAAAAAGGACAACCTGTTTTGGTTTGACAAAATATTCACAGAAATGCAGAGAGTAAGCATTAACTATTAATCACAACAGAGCACAATGACACTAATGCAAGAGGAGGTAAAAAAAAACAAAGGGAGATATATGAGATGTATTCCAGTAGAAACTGCATCAAAGAACGGAGTGTGGTCCTGTGAGTGTGTGTGTGTGAGTGTGTGACAAAGATCAGGGGCATGTTGCAAAGGTTTAAGATACCCATTACTGCTGAGTGTAGAAGCAATGGGATTATTGGTACCCGGAGGGTACAGATGGCACGGAAATCCTCTGAGTCGTTCTGAAAAGGTCGCGCAAAATACAGGAGAGAGCCACCCCCACCTACTCAGCCGCCCATTCACCGCCGCTAACTGATTCATCAGGCTGGTTTTTAGCCCTTTTAGTTCCTCATCAATCCTCTGAATGCTCCACAATCGTTCTTTCCAAGTGTGGAACAGAAAGCGGAACAGAAAGGCCTTTAAAATGTCAAACGGCAGCGGACCGGACTCGGGGAGTCACTGATGAGATCGTGGCAAAGGCTGAATTTATTACGAAACTTGTGGCACTCTGGAGGACAACAGATTTCAGCAGGGCTCTTTTGTTAAGACGTTTAACGTGACGGGAAGAGAGAGGGAAAAAGATGCAGATGCAGAGTGATGTATTAAAAGACATTAGTCTTCCTGGCTGTGCTGAGAACAGATGAATTATTGCGCACCTTGTAAATTTAGTTTGAAGGTCAGTTTTGACCCATTTCCATTCTCATCCTCTCGTTCATTTGTCTCTGTCATACTGCATGTACTCATGTTCGGTCTGCTGTTTGCATTGCAGCGAGGAGACTTGCATTCCTCTTCTGTCTTGTTTTGCCATACTGCTGTGTCTGTGTATTTCCTGCCACCATACGGCTGCATCCTCCCCAGGCGCTGGCTCCTCCACCAACACCATATGGCAAAGTCCAACTAGGCAGGCAGCGCTCTGCAAGACTCTCACAGCGGCTCCGTTCTCCTTGTTTTCTTTGAGGGATCCACTGCGCAGGGCCTTATTAATGAAAATACAGGTACCTGCTAACTCTTAAACATTATGAGCACAGCAAGGCAGGGGTGCAATTAGTTGAAGAGACCAAAGTACAGACACACTGGTTAACAGGTGGTACGTACATCTACTGTTGGACTCAGCCTCTAACCACAGAAAGGTTAGAAAAATTGCTGCAACAATAATATTTGATGTCTCGACTCTGTCTATTAAAACTCATCCTTCTAAAAATCTGCATACAGATCATAAACAGAAAGAGGTATCAGGTATCCATGCTATTCCTGGCTTCAATACCTTACCTATCAAATACTTATTATATACATATTTAATAAATGAGATATAATGAGTTATTTAGTTAGCTTTAGCGGTGTTGGTGGGCAAAAGCAGAGCTCATAATTCAAGCAAAGTATTATGGGGCTAGGAACAACATGGAAGACCTAAGAGCCTGTAAAATGTGTTTTCTACTGAAACGAGAATCTGAGGTGGGACATGACATGTTAACATATCACTGTAAAGGTTCATTCTGAACTTTAAACCAACGGATACCATATAAAGAGTGAAAGGCCACAAGAAAGGCAGCTTCAGGAGGAGGGAGAGGATGGAAACTGAAACTGTTTGTTGAAACACTTGCATCATGCATCATGAAGGCCTTAAAAAAATGTTGCTTTACAGGAGGTAAAAGTGTGTTTGGGAAGCTATGTTGTATCCTGTGAGAGCCTCATCCTTACACCACCATAGAGATCGTACACTCAGAAATCATAGAACTATGGGGGGCAGTTTAGATGATGTGACTCTTTCTACACATGTAAAATTATGTAGTCATTCTTTGTTCGTTTCTGCCCAGTTTTTCTGGTTAACATATGAGAAAGTTGCAGACGATGACAACAACTATTCCCTACTTTTTTTACGGTTTGAAGTGCCAAATGTTAATCAGATGGAAAGACCAACGGCCGCCAAGTGAGTGGTGTGTTCCTGCAGTCAGACGCAGTAAGAGTTTATAATGATGCACGAGTGAAGCAGAGGGCCGTCACTCAACTGTTGCACAGCGTGGTTGAAATTTCCTGCCAGACCACAATGAGCAAAAGTGAAATCTGCGGATTGGCTGTGCAACCAAAACTGTTTCACTCCAAAACAACAGAGAAATTACAAGGTGCAGCGCAGCAGTATTTTGGTGCAGGACACACTGAACCGCCGCGCTGAGACCCGTCTTCACCTCGGCAACGCGACACGTGCAACTCCTCAGCTCGGAAGTTGAGCTGTACTCCGATTGGCCGGGAGGGAATACACACATCAGGCACCTTAGTCTGGCAAATAGCTTTTTTCCCCCCCATTTTAGCACCAGCAGTGTTAGAATGAAACCAACTTGTGGGAAGAGGTGTGAAACCAACTCTCTCTCAGAAAGCTGCAAATAGATTTAGCCAACTCTGCCTGCCAGACAGACAGACGTGTTATAAAAGGTGGAGATGAAACATTCATACCCCGGGATCACACTTCATGTGTTGAAGGTGATACTCTCAACTGGAAGCTCATTTCAAATGGGAAGTTGTTACCACAGCATCCGCTACCACTTGCAATTTTTGTGATGAAAATCTTCCATTTATATGAATCAAAGATACCATAAAGATTTCATGCTCCAATATTGTAATTTATGACCTAATTAATTTAATCTATCCACATCACATCCTCACATAGAGGTCCGCGGTTTGAAGGAACATACATTAAATGCATTATATAGTAACTGATGCCGGTGTCAAGACGTGAGCAGTGACAGGGAAGTCGGCAGCGCCCCTGACATCTGTGACTGATTACAAGTTGTAATGTGCCAGTGATAAATGTGTGAACATGAGGCGGTGATGAATTTAACACTGCTCCCCGAGGAACACAGACCTTCCATTACATGTCTTATTGCTGTCTCTGCCTCCTGATGGCTTAATTGATCCTCATGGGCCAACAAAGATAACCCTCCTCCACCCATCCACAGATTATGATACCCGATAGGCAGAGAGGGAGGGGGGAGGGGGGAGGGGGTGGACCACAACCACTTTTAACCCAGCTAGCCTCTTGTTCAACATTTAATTACAGAGCTATGAGGCACAGAGTCTCTGGTAATATTGAGCAGTTGCTGGACCATGAAGGTGATTGCAGTATTTTATCACATAAGTTCATTTTCATTGGATACAACTTGTTTTTTTGTTTTTGTTTCTTTCCCCCCTCAGCAGAGAAAACATGGAAATGGAGCCACTGGAGTGACTGGCATGTCCTGCTGCCAGAGCTGCTCCCTCTGCCGTGGTGCGTGCTAAACCGAGCGCCTTCATGGATGGATTCAGAGGAGAAATGCAAAGCATGGAGGAATAGCACTCATTTCTCCCCACAGAGGTTGACCATGGCATATGCTGCCGCTTATTATTCCCTGTGTCTGCCTGTTTTCCATTGTATTTATAGCAGGGGGAACTTGATTTAGATCTGCTCCATCTGGTGAATCGCTGTAGGGATGGGTGCCACATCTTCCGCTCGTCTGTGTAAACCCCCACCCCACCCCCCACCCCCCCACAAACACACACACACAGACACCATGCTTGCTGGCCTTTATTTAAAGGAGATGGTAAGTGAGATAGCAGGGCGTCACTCCTCTCTCTCCACCTTTCTGTCTGACAGCAGCTGCTGCTGCACAGTTTATGATGCTGACTGGGAGGCACTGGGGGGTGGGGGGGGGGTGACAACTCTGGAGCCTGTAGAGGTGTAAAAATCCCTCCCACTTTCTGTGGTGATATACAGAGATTCCACGGGTGGCCTCCTGAGTGCCCCTTTCCTTTCACAACCCCCTCCACCCCCAAGCCTCAGCTCCCATCAACCTTCAGCAGCCCCTGAAAACGAGGTGGAGGAAAGTGGAGGTAACAGATCTGAGGTTTGGGGGCACAGGGGAGGAAGAGGCTGATTAAAAAGCGTCTGACATCCACGTCTGAATCTCCTTTTACCTCAGTATAAAGGATTTGTACCTACAAATGGACCGAGTGCAGGTTGCAGCTTCATTCGATTCATGTAAATGCACTCCACAGGAAATGTAGGGCAGGATAGCCGAGAGCTGCCAAGGGATGATTCCCTTATCTAATAAAGTCTCCAACTGCTGCCATATGGGCACCGGCAACAAGAAAAAGAATAGCAAAATAAAATTCTCTGTATATTCCTGATCATTTCAGCAGCACAGACATGAGCCCATTTCCACCGTAATTACATTTTAGAGGCTTTCATAATACCTTTAAATGGGAAGGAAAGTCAGTGCAATGGACAACTGGTAATGTGATCGTCTACCCATGACTGACACTCAATTCAAATCTTTCTTTAAATGCCCTTATTTCATTACCCCCTAATGTATTCTTTACTCAGTGTGCTGGTGCAGAGAGAAGTGGGGGAGAGATGAGGGAAGGGATGGTTAAAGATGAGCTGCTATCTAAAATGCCTCATTTCATGGGTTATTTTTCTGCTAAAAAAAGGGGAAAAAAAGGAAAGAAAAAGTTCAAATTGGGTAATTTCTAATATCATGATTAATCGTCATCTGGCTTCAGCTGAAACAGGCCGTTTGTCTCCTTCACCTCCATGTTACGACGGCGTTTGTTGAAGCTGTGTTTGATTTTCCTCTCCAAAGGAACAAACGAGGAGCTCAGCCTCGGGCGGCTTTGTCCGGGGCAACATGTCATTCACTTTGCCACAATTGCAAGACTTTCTGAGTGTACTTGCCAGAGTAAACAACTCACCATAAGGCTGGCTGTCTGTCTGCTGCAGCACGGTGGAGATTTAATGCTGAATGTCAACAAGATTGCAGTTTTATTCATTTATTCATTGGGATTTCTGTAAAACTGATGATTATAGTGCGGATTCTGCAAAAAATGCAGTTTCAAGATAAAAAAAAAAATTTATTTGAATGTGAGTAACTTCTTCACCAACTTCTAAAGATTCAGACAATGTCGCTAGAGACTAGACTGAACTACAGTCTCCGCTGTCAGATGGATGCATTGTGTGACAAAACACAAGCAAACAGGCACACAAATGACTCGCAAACAGTTCTCTGTCCTCCTAAAATCTTAGCGTAATGGAGAACAAACATGCTGATGGAGATCATCGCTGGCTGCCTCAGCACCATGTGCATGTGTTTGCACAACCGCGAGACCCACTGTTTGTTCTAACCTGGTGATGTGACAGAGCTACGACTGAAGTTTACAACAGGAAGAAAACAATAATATCAGATGTTATTTCAGCAAACATCATGGTGCGATATGTGAGAAGCTTCCACAACAGAACGGGACCAGAGGAGGAAACTGCACAAACACCGCAGCTATTAAAACTAGCTTCCCATGCTATTTGCTCACCGGCACTTCAGTGAGCAAGTATGGTCACGCCTGCTTGTTGCCTCTGAGGAGGCCTGGGCCTCCCTGTGGAGGTGGGGGGGGGGGGGGGAATCGTCTTCACTGCTTTTCACTTCCAGACTCACTGACAGTGTGTGGGGGAAGAGACACACCACTGCGCCGGTGCCCACCTGGTCACCAGATGAGGGCTTCGGGGTTCAGCGTCCCCACATAGCTCTGCATATGCAAGCACCACAGGACAGGCGCGAGAGGCTTGGCCCCTGCCTGTAGCCTGTCTTGAAGACGGATGATGCAATGTTGCTGGGCCTGGGGCCCCGGGGTTCCCTGCAGGGACCTCACTATTGGGCTGGTAGATTAGGTTTGGATCAAAGTTGACATGCCACAGCAGAAAGCAAAGGTTGAGAGAGAGGGTGGAGTATTTTCCTCTAGATCAAAAGTGGAGCAGCCGACATTTGAGCCAGTGGTTGAGATAGAGGATATGCATATCTACTGCAGAAACAGTCAAATAATCAGTCATTCAAAATTAAAATTGAATTGTTTTTAAGCAAAAATGCCAAACATTGACTGATTCCAGTTTTTAAATGTGAGCATTTGCCATTTCTCTCTGCTGCATGTCATCGTAAATTAAATATGCTTGGGTGTTCGACTGGGGGATGGACAAAACAAGCCATTTGAAGGTGTCACCTTGGCCTCTGTGAAATGAGCTGTGCCCCTATACATATCAATATTGATCATGAAAAACCTATGTACCGCTTTCGGCTGTTCATTTGTTTTGCTCAGACCATTACAACATAATAATAACTGATCGTCTTTCGACTTGTTTAATATCATCAATGAAGAGATTCACATTAGCAGCCATTCAAGCAACAGCAGCCCATTTTCCCCTGTGTTCACCTCACCGCCCCCACCTATTACTGCTTCCTTGAAGATATACAGCCAGCCATATACATGCCAATGAATCACAGTCCTGCTCTGCACGCGACACGTTGCCCTTGGTTAGGTGTTACTTCTCAAGCTCAAGGTCTAACAACGGGGTAATTATCACAAAGCGCTGAGATAGAGGAGGATGTTAGAGGATATGTTTAGCCGAGGTTTGAGGGCGGAAGCGGGGCTTCTTTAATTGCCAGACACATGGTGGAGGATCAATCATTTGGTGGGTTTTTAAGACAGAAGACAAAAGAAGGTCAATGGCTGGATGTCAGAGACAGAACGACAAAGTGCTGTATGTGAAGAATGCAGATCAGGATCGGAGAAACAGTATAAAACGCATCCAGAGTACACAGGACAAAGTCGCTCACCATCACAAGTGACAAACTGTGCTCTGTCGGTATAGCTCAAGAGAGGATGTAGATCTCTTTTCAGAGATCAATAAGTCCTGCAGATGCCCCTGTCACGAGCCCGGGCCTGGTGCCTGCTTTTGTCTGCGTCTCCACCCTGCACTGTCCCCACGACGACCACTCGCCGCCTCTGTAGTTGCCTGCAGGGCTCACTGATGGGAGCAGAGCGTGCTGAAAACAACAAAGCTTCAAGCGAGGACACTATAGCAGGCTCCGGGCTGATGGATCTGAGCTTTGATCATGATTACAGATTAATGTGGCTCGGGGCAGGTGTCTTCCTGACTCAGGACACCCTGCTGAGAGCCCATCAATAAGCAGTGGGAAGGATGGCTTTGGTTTGAATACTTTGTCTCGACGACACCTTTAAATCCCTGTGATACCTTTGTACAAGCTGTCTGCTATGAATTGTTGTTTTGTTCAGTTGCCTTCCAAGAAAGAGGATGTTTGTGAAAACCCAGGGGAGCTGCTGACTGGATTTCAGAAAGAAAACTCTTTTTTCTATGAAGGAAATCATAAAGTCTTGCCCAAAGGAGTTTAAAGGAAACACATCCCAGTTACTTCGTCCCATTTATGTATCTGGTTTTCTTATCAAACACAGGTTTTTTTTACATTCGGCTTTGTCGATTATCCCTCTATTCCATGTTTCAGCAGAGAAAACTATTTCACTGTGACTATGCTGAAAGTAATTGTAAAAACACCAGTGCCTTTTTTTTTTTGTTTTAACTTTGGAATAGTCTGTGAGTGTAGTATAAATGTGCCTTTTCAAACTGAATGCAATGCCGCCGGAGGGGGGGTGGGAGATCTCCACGCACCAGTTGCCAGTAGCTGGCCGACAACTGCTCAGGAATAAGTGCTTAGCTCCTCTCAAGTCTTTCACTGTAACTGTCTCTGGAGGGTAGAGAACAAAATTGTGGATTGACCAAGTAACCATATATTTGCCATTTTTCTTTCAGTCCTTCCTGTGGACTGAGAGCATGATGTAGAAGAGCCAGAGGCTATAACATTCACACCAGCACGACCCCTTGGGATTGCAGTCCTTTAAAATAAAAAGCTGTCCGATTTCCTTTCAAACCTTAGATGCTTCATTTCGGACTGTTTGCCTCTGCTGGTTTCCCTGTCTCACCAAACCACTTATTTTTAAATCATGAATTCACTGCGAATATAGCCATATTAATACATTACTCAGTTATAAGAGTGCTGGCAGCTTTAAAGGGAAATCCCCCATGAAAAAATGACTATTTTTAGTTGAGCTCAGGTGGTGTCATTTTTTTTATTCCTGCAGATAACCGACAGACATGTGAAGGCACTGTATATTCAGTTATGCTGATAGCAGAAAAGTCCTCAGTAATTTAAACATCCACGGTAAACATCAGGTTTTGGTTCCAGGCAAAACAATGAAGAGCTCCTCTATTCTGCACCAACATTCAGCGCCTCTACAGACGGACAGAAATCCATTGCAGCATAGACAGATATATTAGTTTCTCCAACAGAGCGGCCATTTGTTTTTCATTAAAAGGTGCAGCTCTCGCTTTGCAGTCTGATCCAAAAGTTGGTCTAATCACACTGGAAGCATCCGCCAAGATACATAATAAAAACCCTGCTCATATCCTGGAGGACATTTCCAGCACAGATCAGCAGCCAGTGAGTCCACGTTGCTCTTTCGGCCGTTTCTCTGCTTTTTTTGACAGGCAAAATAATGGATAACTCATCTTCAACTGCATTGCCTGAGGAAGTGGAGGCTAAATGATCGCAGAGCTCCAGACACAGTGGAAGCTGGAGGGGGAAGATGCTGAGATAATAATGGACGTTTACTGCTTCAAAACCCAGCGGGGTACTGCAGAGTCTCTGTACGCCGCACAGCTGTCTCGGCTTTTATTGACGTTGTGTACATGCAGCACGGATCAGTTTTACCGGATGGTTTCCAGACTAGCCTTGATGTCACTGCCGTTTATGTTTGAGGTTCAGTGTAACTACTGAGTGACGGGTGTCAAACCCACCTTCCTCTGTAATTGCCACCTCTGCCACCTCGCGACAAAGAGCTGTTACAGAGGTGGAAAAAACAATAATGGACAATATTTCATTCAAGGCCCAGTCAACTGTGGGAGAATGACACAGGTATAACATCAAAGCACACATCAGATATCAAGCAGAGCAATCAACAGAGTACAGCCTACGCTTTGTCCACTCCGCTGTGTGACTGACAGTCTGCACTGGGTTATCAGCAAGCCTGAGTGCCTGTGACTTCTCGGCTTCTATTATCTCCCTCTTTGCACGAGCCATTCAGCATCCATGTGCTCTGTTTGAAAAAAAGAAAACACACACACACACACACACACACACTCACTCACTCACTCACTCACTCACTCCAGCTAGCCATTTACTCTGTGGTTATCTTCAAATGTCAGATGGCGAAGCACATCATGGTCAGGCTGAAACGCGTCGAGCAGAACAACTCTGGAGGACTTCACTTTCAGATCCAGCAGCAGCTCTCACGGATATTCAGCGATGTCGACTTCTTAACCTGCTCCGACTTTGTCAGAACAGCTCAACCAGCCAGCCACTGAAACTATGTTGTTATGACAGGCAATCAGCTGAATCTCCTTTTTTTTTTATTTGTGTCATTTTACCCTGAAATAGTCACATCAAATGCGTGCCTTGTGAATGAGCCAAATTCAATTGGAAAAGCCATTCTGACAATTTTCTAATGAAAGCCGTATCTTCACTTTCCTTGCATTTTACGTGCTCCGGCAGACACACGGGGAGGCTTCAGGAAGCAGGGAAAGCAGGAGTCTCCCTGAGGGGAATGCCAACAAAGGACCAGCATTGGAGTAGCACTATCAGAAGAGTCATGATAGCGACACATTCACTAATTATCACGTCTTAGCTGGCGGTGCAGGAGATAAGTAGATGTTGAATGATATCAAATGGCAGCAGAGCAATACACTTCAGCTCCTAAGGGCTTGGCTCCACATATAATCACTCTGTTATTACAAATCTTCCATTCTGCTTCACCTTAACAGGTAACACCCTTGCTGGTTTCCTTCCAATTTGCCCATGTAATAGTGCCTACAGTCAGGCTATAACACTGGAGTGTGGACACTGTAATGAGGTTCATGTATTTCATAGAAAAATCCATTTTTTCTTTTTCAGATGTTGCACACTGGAACAGTCAGAAAATAAATAATAATTCGATCCCATTTTTGCTTTTGAATGGATTCAGATTACTTTGTCTAGCGACGATTTATGTAAAATGAAAGCATCAACACAAAGCAGACAAATGACAGTGGTCAGTGTTTGCATTATCTTGGGGCTATTCACCGAAGATTGGTGTTTTCATTATGTTGGCGAGTCTATAAAGCCAGAGAATAACTCATATTTAATAATTTCGATTCATCCACACCAGCACCCGCGAGAGACGTCAAGTCATGAGCCAGCTCAAGCAATAGCTGGAATTTGTGATTAAAAAGCCCTGAGTTCAGTCACAACACGCCTCTAAATCACAACAAGAAAAACTTTCTGTAATATTACGGTCTAACTAACAAGAGCCAGGTTGCTGTTACCATGGGGACGCATGGCAAGCCTATATGGACCAAGGGCTGGGTGTAGCTGGCTTGTCAGGCCTGGGAGGAGAACAACGCTGGGGCTCAGACTGGTCCAGAAACAGAATTAGAGCAGAGAGCAGAGTCACTGTGCTGGATCAAAGACTACCTTTGTTCCTATGCTGCCTTTGGAAAGGAGCAGAACCTCTCAGCTTTCGCTTTTCCTTTGAGTCTTCCGTGACATTTTGTTTCTGTTTGAGCAAAAAGAACATACACATAAGTCGAGCAAGAAGTAAGTCAAAACAGAAAAGAGAATATGTGACTAATGGTAATAAAGTGCATGAAAGCAGCAGAGGAAGAGGCGGCGCGGCCGTGGAGGGCAGATTGTCTTGCTAATGTTCTCTGCTCTTGTAACAGGGAAGAGATAAAGTATCGCTGCTGATACCATTTTCTCCACCTAGCATTCAGCTATTTGTAAACTGCACCTGACCCGACTTGTTAAAGCAAAGTTCCTCTGATTTAGACTCTGACACTATTTCATTCCCAATTCATCTGTGATAACACTTGTCTTTGCATAGCATTTAATAATAGCTTCCAACCCTCGGGCAGCTCCGTACAGCTCTTCCACCATGCGGTTTTTCACAACAACCCTATATATGGCCAGATCTTCATAAACACACACAAATATGGATGGAGCACTTCTTCTGTCCTGTTTATAGCCTCCACTAGCTTTCTCTGGGATGAAGCTCACTTTGTGCATTCCAGAGACCTTGTGTTATGGTTTCAGGGGGCTGCATTTTGGTCTGGCTCAAAATACATCCAGACACTCTGTCTTACAGTGGACTGAATGGGCGTCCCATCTTGGGGCCTCTTATTCCAGAAGCACTTACACAGCCTTCGTCTGCTAGCTCGACTGGGTATATGCCTGACTTCGAGCTCCATCTTGCTGGGGCTTTCTTTATGTCTTGCAGTTGTTGTTGCTGATTGTTTTTCCCTATCGGGTTCACGGGGAGGCCAGTCAACAAGGTGCCATTTTACTGTTGAGGCTACAGTCTGCTCCTGGAGGGTAAAAATAGACTGCGGGAGATGAACTCAGCAGAATGGTGTTGTGTTGTTTCTTGAATCTAAAGACGAGGTTAACTTGTTCAGCCTGAGCAGCAGACCAACGACTTTTACAAGACTCTGGAGATTTCTTCAAATGTTGACCCCCCCCCCCTCTCTCCATGTCTCTCCTATGGGTCTGCACCCCCTGCTGCTGTGGAAACCAGATCCTATAATGGGAAGAGCCCACCCAACTGCTGCTGACCAGCTGGAATGAGAGTCTGGGAAGCAAAGCAAAACTGCACTCACACTGCATGGCCTTCCACCCAAACACTAACCCCCCCCCCAGTCTCCCCACAAGTGGGCCACAAAATGGAGATTATTGTTGAGCTTGTGACAGACTTAGAGAAACTCAGGCATGGCACACTTTCTGTTTTTTTTCCCCCTGATACATAATTTCATGCAGCGCAATTACAGGGTTGTCATTTTATGATAATGACAGGAGTGACATTTTGCTTATTACTACGCCAAGGTGCCTTTGATGGTGTGTTTTCTTCAAGGCTTCAAAAAAAAAAAAAAAAAAAAAAAGCCCAGTCCACTCGTTCAAATGGAGTCTTATTCATATTGATCACCAAAACACGCAAACACTTCTTTTCTCAAGGGTTTTGCCGCCTCTAATTTATATAGGCTGAATTCATAACAGAAGCATCCTTGACTCTCTTAACATTCGCAAGTTAAATATAGATTTTAGTCCACGGACAACAAAAGGAAAGCTGCACCGTTTATTCAGTTCAAACACTTTCTATTGTGCAACACGTGCTCATTGAAAGCCCCTCGAATCAAAGTTGTAGTGGCGCTGGAGATGGGGAAGTTGAGTGAGGCGAGGGGAGGGCAGGGGGCAAGAGAATATATTTACCCCAAATTCCCAGCATTCCTTAAGGCAGACAGCAAACGCAGGCTCTGGCCTCAGCACACAGGACATTAATACACTCAGCCACATGCAGGCTCAGCTAGAGGCTCTCTCAGAGGAAACACAGACACACAAGGAGCAACGAATACACACTTTACCACAGCACATGTCCCCTTCACACACGAAACTACTGTCACCATGTCATTAACAGACATGATGGACACATGCATGTGCACAGGTGACCCCCCCCGCCCCCCCGTCCTCCTATGATCTGACCTTCAGCTGCTTTTTTATGCCACCATCACCTGTCCCCACCGTCCAGCAGCCACATGTGTTTGGGTGACCCACCGAGGGACAAAGCTTCTCTCCCAGAGCTGAACGTTGACCCTGATCTAATTTTCCCAGAGATAGAGGCGACTCTTTTCCACACATTACTTGCCATGAGAGCTCGGTCTCTCTTCATGCAGCTCTTGCAGATATTCCTGACCTTTCAGGAATAACACGCAGGAAATACTTGGACCCATTGAGTCAAATTAAATGAGACGTCCACGAGTGTAAGTGGCGAAAAGCAGAAAAACAACATGGTTTGTACTGTCTCTTAGGAATATAGAAGTTTGCAATATGATGTACCTTTGGTTTGAGAGTAAATAAACTAAGGACAGGCAATTATTATGGATTCCTTTACCAAAAATAGACTCCTCTCATGGATATTCTATGCAGCCATTTTATTTGCAGATCGGTCTCAATACATCCAGCACATATTATATTTCCTTGCTGGCCTGTTATTTGACCTACGAGGAGGCAGCACAAAAGAAGTTCTGACCCCACATTCCCCCTCACTAGGAAGAACAGGCTATAATTAACTGTAGTGTTAAAGGCACGGTGCCTCTGAGACTGTAAAACAGGGTATGAATACTGAGCAAACTACTTTATCCCACAGGGCTCCTCAGACCCAATCTACCCAATCCATACTTATTCATTTATTCAGCCAACTCATGGCCTCTGACTCCGTCAGAAATGTCTAATGGGTCAAATGTGGGCTTTCCATCTTCTTCATTTCCTAATTAGACACAACATGTGGTGAAGTTCAGGAAAACTGTTTTTTTTTTTCCTTTTCCCTTGCTGTCTCTTTGTGTTTCTCTTCACACAATAAGGTTTATCTGCCACAGAAACAAGTACTAAGACGACTCACGTTGAATGAAGGTGGGTTTATTTTTGTATCCCTACCTGTGACTAAAGTATTGCTCAACTGTAAGTACAGGCTGGGGCAATGACATCAAACATGCCCTCCACAATGTGTGTCACCAGTGATACAGAGCAGCGGAGCCCCCGCCATCTGGTAAGCATCTGTCTGAGCGGTGATTCATGCATTCACACATACTCACTGTTTTAGATGTCAGCAGGCAAAGACGTGATATGCGTTAACAATTACTTTCCTGTCTGCTTCGCCCTCTCTGTTCCAGCAGAGGAGAGTGTCCTGGGTAATCATCTCATAAAATAAAACTCTTGACAAAGATATTAATGAAGTTCCTGAGGGCTAGAGTTACAATTAACTATTCTTTTCATAATCTGTGCTTGTGTCATGTGTATGAACATGTTTTGGTCCGTGCTAGCAGCCTGCCAGCAGGAGTCAGAGATATCTCAACTACTATTGGATGGATTGCCATAAAATTTTACACAGACATTCACGTTGCCTAGAGGCTGAATCCTAATAACTTGCTATTGAAATTGCTATGAAATCTGGTTCAAACATCCATAGTCATCAGGGTCCGGTCGCACAAAACAACTGATGTTTTCTTCTTAAGTATGGCACTTATGGTTTAATTTCTCCTTAGTTGAGGGAGTTACTTAAGGATGTTGCAAAGAAACTTATTTCTTTATTAACTTGGTCGTGTTGCAGTTAAGATAAAGTCAGAGATACCTTTAGATTTTTTTCCTTATTTTGGTCACTAAGGTCTTTTGTGCAACGGTTTTATCCGACTTTAAGTGAGTCCTTAATTAGACTAAGATAAGGAGAAAACCTTAAATACTTAAGTGAACATTTTAAGGTACCTTAAGGAGAAGACTTGAGGGGGTTTTGTGCAACTGTTTTTATTTTAAGGAAGCCTTAACTTAGACTTTATGGAGAATCTTAACTTAAGGCTTTTTGTGCAACTGGCCAGAACATTAATTGATTCATCTAGTACTATTATTAAGTCAAAATTTCAAGTGGCTTATGATCTGCAAGATTAATGATATTTCCATCAGTGTCTGCTGCACTTTGTGTTTTGAGCTAATTAGCAAAAGTAAGTATCATTATAACACTAAGATGGTGAACACGGGTAAACATCAGCATCTTAGCATCGTCCTCGTGATCACGTTAGCATGCTGACGTTAGCATTTTTCTCAAAGTACTGCTGTGGCTCAGTATAGCGTCACAGAGCAAACAGCATGGCTGACTCTTGTTGAATAATTCTGATTTCCCAGAGGCCACAATCAAATTGCTTGTTCAGTCTGACCAGCAGCCGCCAAACCAAAAACTACTTCATTTACGATGATAAAAAAACAACAACAAAAAACAAAGACTCCTCAAATAGAGGAGCTGGAAGCAGCATATGTTTGATATTTTTGTTTGGTAAATTACTACAATTGATTATCCAAATTGGTGTGGTTTCATTTTCTGTCAATCATTTCCCTCAAACAATAGTTCCAGCAAATACCAAGTTCGTTTCACAAATTCATTCATTCCCCTCAACTCTCAGGCTCCCTTGCTCGGGCTGCATTAATGCCAGACACGGCTGCAGACACACCAGACACGTTTTCTGGAACAGTTCTGTTCCCAGTGACAAAAACAACACAATATGCAGCACGCCTGCTACTATGGCAGTGAAAACAATGACTTAACAGAGGAACAGGCTGAAATAACCTTTCTGTCTGTCCTTTGGTTTCGCAGACTTCCTGTTTGACAAAACTAAATCCCTGTTGATGCTGGGCTTTCCGCCCTGTTTCTCTCCCTGTTTCTGTCTCTCTTTTTCATCTGTTCTTTCTTTCTGTCTTTCTGGCTGAGCCCACGTCCACTCTTCGGGTCACTGGGTACTGGCCCAATCCACACTTTTTTTCCTGCTTGTGGCAGACAGCAACGTGAACAGCCACTGTGAGGAGGAGAGCGATGGAAAGAAATGGAGAAGGAGAGTGGAAGGACACAGAGGGGTGCACAGAAATCTGAATTAGGGGAAAGGTGAAACAAGCCCGAAATAGAGAGTTAAAGACTGAGAGCGGTAACCTGTAGTAACCTGAAAGGAGACGATCAGAAAAGGAGAAGTGAGTGAAGGGTGAAGGACAAAGATAAACCAGAGTGTTGGAGAAAAAAAAACACGGGTTACGTTTAGCTGCTCTCCGACTCAGAAACACCCTCGTGGTGGTGGTGTTGGTGGGGGTCTGAGGGATGAGGGGTATGTTGTGCAGAAATAGCTGCCGGTCTGCGTGAGCGCATTACAATGTTTCAAGAGTGGTCGGCACTTTAGGTGATCAATCAACCCAGAGGAAGAGATGTCCACTTTATAACCATCAGTGGCCGGAAATGTAAGCAATGAAGAGCAAGATAGCGTTCTAAAAACCATTACACAAGACTCTTGTCCGTAGTGAAAAGGCCTGGCTTTCTCCTCTCAAACATATGGGCCGGTGCTATCTCATTAGTTTTATGCAATGCCTACATGGCAGATGAGACAGTGCAGTTCATCATCATCACATCAACCTGGCAGGCCTTCGAGGAGGAAGGAATACAGATAGGCTTTTGCAAGTAAAAAGGATAAAGCGGCACATCAGGGAATATTTACCCATCGCCCCGGAAATGTCTTGTGATCCGACACCATTAAACAATGACTGTCACGAGACACTGTTCCAGACAGAATCCTCCCCTGGAAACATGAGCTCTTCATCCCAAAGCCTTCCTCATATGGATGCGATTTCATTTTGTTGTACCTCTTGAAAATGAGTGCTGGTGGTGAGAGGGGAGTGGAAGCACACATTCTGGGACTGGGCGGGATCCAGCTGGCAAGAACTCACAAAGCTGACACAAGGACAAAGCTCCTGGCTGTGCTGGTATGGCTCTCGAACAGGACAACACACTCCTGTGCCAAATGGCCCTTGGCAACATTTTGGAAGCCACAATGGCGGCCTATTTCTAATTTATTTACATGTCTTTAAATGAATTGCTCATGCTCATGCCCTTGACCCACACTTTAAGCTACAGCAGTAGTGCAGCAGACAGATGTGGTAAATTGAATTTCATTTAGCCCGGATGACCTGGATCCTGTATTACATGCTGTGTGCTGCGGGTCACCTCTGGGGGAATTCAGGTTACTAGAGGAAGCGATACACTTACGACAGAGGCGAACTTAACTACAACAGACCCAGAGTCGAATGTATTTTTATGTGTGTATCCTCTCTGTAGCTTCATATTGTTCATTTACTGACATTCCACACCAGTGTTGGCAAACGAGAGGCTGGCACAGACCTGTAAACAGAGCCAATCAACCAGAAAACGAAACGGAGAAGCTTTCCCAGAAGGCTACACAGCCAATTATTTGATATATCAGATCAACTGCAGCTTTAGCGGAGGCTGGTGTGGGAAGTATTCAACCAGCGTGGCCAGCAAGCCGGTGTACACTGCGGAGGCTAGAGCCAATTGTTTCTGCCCCCCCCCCCAAACAACACATCCTTTTATTTCAGACAAAGCAGCCTAATAAGGTTTCATCAACTTCAATTCTGTCTCTGCTTTTCACTGTCTTTAGAGCTTTAGCCTTTTCTTCTATTCTGCTCTGAGGAAGTGAAACATCTAACCCAAAAGATTTGCAACCGGTCAAAAGAAAAATTTATGTCAAATAAATTACGAGTTTGTCATTTCCCTCCGAGAGACCTCCCAGGGGCGTATCATAAAGCAGAGATGCATGTGAAAACCCATATTTTTCTGATCTCATTTCATCAAAGAGCTGTCAGAACCGCGGGGTAATATTTAACGTTATAGACATTAAATGTCTCTAATCAATAATAACTGCTCTTAGCCCATTGCACAGTGATGACATCTTATCTCCCTCCAAAAAACTGTAAAGAGTTCTTGGTACTTCTCCCAATAATGACAGACAAAATTAGCCTCCATAGATTCCCTGCTGACCACAACCTTCCCTTATAGCAGAGAAATATGCTGCGTTGAGCGGTTTCAAACTGTTCTTTTTCGTCCGTTTTTTTTACATCCCTTGGGGAAACTACACTACATAGGTCTGCACCTCCTCTGAAACAGCAGTATTCGAAATCCTCTTGCTTGTACCCTACATACTGTCCCAACAAACTCCCTGCAAAGGGAAAAAGGCTGAGTGCAGCCTGTCATGCATCACATTGTTTGTCTTGTTATTTAGCCTTCAGTTTCAAGGACATAGCAGTTCAACACCTTCTCAATAAAATACAGCCTATATCCCCCCCTGGCCTTGAGTAGCTATATCTCCTGACATTTTTATCAGGCATTAAAATGATTTCAATCCGGCTGACATTCTCTGCAGGTCAAAGCAATACTTTCGAAAGATTTCCGGTATGTTTTGGAACTGCGCTTCATCACCGCCTCTCCTAATGTGCTTCAAATGCTGCGAATCAATCTTTTGGGCCTTTGTTTTTTTGGATCACAACCGTTCTATTTGATTGATTGTCTTGAAAGGGCAACAGGGTACAGTTTCCGGTGACATAAACTGGCTCCACATTTGCAATTTGTGTTACTAAATGGACAAAACTTCACAGTTTATTATTCAGTGTTTTTAGCCTTAACGATGTGTTGAATCTGATTCCACAGAAACAACTTCCTGTCCTCAAAATTTCCACCTTTTATTCTAAAACAAAGGCATCTCTGAAATACAGCCGCTCTTTTGTTGTGGAAAAAGATTACTCTTTTGTTGTCTTTGAAAAACAGAGCGCCAGGGTTTATATCAGGTATGAGTAAAATTAGATCACACAGCTCTACTTTTGGTATCTTTGCATTGTTTTCCTTCCAGTTTTTAAATGATTTTGGGGTTTTACGTTTTTAACGCTATGGTTGGGCTTGGCAGCTGGCTATATCACAAGCCTATTAATCCCTTAAAGTCAGTCGCACAGTGGCTGAATTAGACGGTCTCAGACAAGGTTTTGAGATCTGAAACAAAAATCCTGGTGTCGGAGCCGACTCGCCGCTCGCGGCCATCGCTGAAACCTGGAAGTTCAATCGGGTCAGTGAGACAGCCTGAGCCAGGAACTGAGCCCTCTGAGACATCTGCAGATTTCAAACATATTTGAAGTTCAGCGCGGAATCAGTCAGAACTTTTGTAGTAAGGCAACAATCAAACAAGAGAGACAAAGAGAAAAGACAGAAATTCAAGGTTTGGAGGGTCCAGGTTATGTAATAGCTTTTACCTTGACAATAAAACATAAATACTTACATCAAACAGTAAACTATCTGGGTATAGCTATAGTGGGCCTTTATAATTCATCTCTGGCTTTATAGGAAACACAACCACTGCAACCTGCATTTTCCAACCACTCATCTTCTTTCTCAAGCTCCAACTGCACCACTGTGACATGAGGTAGTAACAGTTTAAGTTTGTCACTGGGAGATGTAACCAAAGATTTCCTGAACCGTCCCATGAGCACATCAGGTGTCTCGCTTTTAGAACTAGGAGTGTTTCAGTCTGAAAAAAAAAAGTCCATTAGAAACTGAGTGGAAGAGGCCCCAGGCTCCCATCACTATCCCTAATATTTAACTGGTGATGGAGCGGACCAGTCATCCAGTGACGGGAGTCTGTCGAGACAAATGTCAAAACATAACTGCCTGTCAGGTGCAGTGAGGAAAGAGATGAAATAAAAGAGGACACACAAAAGCACAAATTTAAGGCGGGTTATTGCGCTGAAGGGAAATCCACATATGTAAGAACGGTACAAAAAGTTCTTACATCATAGCTGTTGAAAACAAACGTTAAATAGCTTTTTTCTTCATGCTGTGTGCAGCTCCGCTTGGGGGCACCCAAAAAGAGAAGAGGCAGTGCTTCTGTAGGAGGGAGGGGTGGAGAGGAGGGAGGGAAGGGGTGAGGTGGGGAGGGGTGTGGGGGGGATCAAAATCCCTAACAACCAAATCCAAGTCAAGAATCTTTCAATGTGTGAACCTCCCGTCTGCGCCACAGTCGTTGAGAGTCCGCACCGCTGCATAACTAAGACAAGGAACTACAGCGAAGGCAGTTGTTTAATGTAAGCAGCACAGAGATCCCAGGCCCTTGATTTATGAGCCAGAACAGTCTCATACTCAGACTCTAACCCTCATGAACGGTAGAGGAAAATCTGGGCCCTTGCCATTAGCAATTAACCAGCTCTAGAATAACTTGCCTGCAGCGAGCAGGGGACAAAATAAGCATTAGAAGAGGTAAACGACAACAACACCAACAACAATAATAGTCATTGTTAAAACTTATTCTTTCAGTCGGGTCTGCAGTTAATGAGATAAAGCGCTGATAAAGCCTTTCAGCTCTAATCTATTTCATGGGATTGAGATAAATTGCAGGGAGATATAAAGTGAATGTTTTATTTGTGGCAGTTCAGAGGACCTGGCCTCTTTGGTGAGACACTCTTCATTAGTGGACGACAGTAGGAGCGGAGGAAACGCTGGCATCAGACGGTGAACGGCGAGGCTTCCCTTGCATTTTGTGAATTCGCGTGCGTTGCCTTAACCAACTGTGCACCTCATTTGCTCCCACTCCCTGCTAATCGCTGAGATGTGATCCTATCTCTCAGCACACATTTCGGTTTTTCCCCCTGCGGATCTTTATTTCTCAGCGAGCTTCTCAGCTAATAAGAAGTGAATGCTGAATGTTTCAATCATCAGGTAGTTTTTTTTTTTTTTTCCTTTCTTTTCTCTTCCCTCCCAACTTCCCCTGCCTTCCTCGACATTTCCTCTCCCGTTGTAAATGATAGAAGAGGAATACAAGGAACGGCCCACTGAGCTTCCCGATTGTGTCACTTCCAATTAGCCCTTCTGAGACATCTCTGCCCTTTGGCTCACCAGCATTCAAGTTTAAAGATCTGAGCGGTGCCCCTTGTATTTTGTACCCCGCCTTCCCTCGATCTGCATACGTGTGGCTCTGGATTTGTGAGTCTATGAAAGAGAGGAATCGCGGGAAAGACAGACAAGGATTTTTTAATCCTATAACCAAAAATAGCAGCTCACTGTAATGCTCTATGTATATGGTTGCTGTGAGCTTAAAAGGAGGCTCTCCTTACATAAAAGTGCACATTTCTGAATAAACCAGCCACACTTCACCTTAATCATCCTCCATATTATACATCATTAATACTGATGTTCCTAAGTAGCTAAGCCTTTTAGAACTAGGACATCACGCGTTGTGGTGGTCCTCTGAAGATTTATCCTTCTGAAAAACCTGGCAGCTCTGTCAAAATCTGCCTGCAACCTGCTTTTCTGTCACATCACTTTTTAAAGCCCAACTGAAGTGATGGGGAGGGGGGGAGGGGGGGTTGTAAATAGCAGAGCGGTGAGCCACAGTATGCGAGCAAACGTTTTTGAGTTAATGAGAGGGCTGGAGCGCCGCAGCTTCTTAAACTAGGGCAGAGAAACTTGGGAGCTTCAGTGGACGCTTTTCCGTCCAGACCTCATGTCCCAGGAGAACACATGTGCAGAAACCAACAGTACATATAAACAAAGCTTGTGTCGTGCGGAGCTGTGTCCACTTACTATAATCAAACAAACAAAGAAGAAGACATTTCCATGGAACAGAGCTGCAGCTTGGACAGAACTCTATTTTTACGAAGAGAAAGGGCGTGGGTTCCTTTTCAACTTTAAGAGGCGCATTCTGGATCAAACCCAGAGCAGAAAATCGCGCTGACTGACCTTGGGCATGCTTGTAGCACAAATGAACCTCAATTTTCCATCATTTTATCAGTCAAACTCAAAACAAAAGATATGAACTCGTGCCAAAAGTCTGCTGCACAGAAGATTGGGTCTCACAGAGTGAAATGCAGGAGGGTATTAAGAAACTCTGAGGCACTGCTCTGAAGAGTTTTTCAGATGTTCCACTATATGTCACCCCCTCTATGTTTTTTTTTTTTTAGCTTTAAGTGAAGAAAAGCCGTTCTCAGAATACCAGCACACTTGATGTGAAATCAACAATTCAGGTTGTAAATGTAGCACGTTTTGTAGCATGTAGCACTGTGAGTGCCGCTTTAAACTGTGGTCCTGAGTTACAGGAAAAAAATGTAAACTGATCCAACATCATCAGGTGAGTAAGATGACCAATGTCTTACTGGAAGACTTTTCATTTCCTGTGGAGCCCGGGTATCTGAGGAAATGATGGCTTTTCTGGGCTGACAGCAGAAAAGTTGGCCAGAGGTAGAATCTATCAAGACTATCAGGATTTCTATGTCTCCTTGTTTCCTCGCTAATGTGATTTTGTTTTCATGAATAACACTTTATGTTGAAGAGTACCAAATAAATTTGATGAGAAGTTAATTACAGCCATTAAAACCTCCCAAATCTATGCAAACATCTATATCTTAGCTTAGAGAGAATCTGTAGTCTTTAAATGCAAAGTGAAGCATAAGCAGTATGTGATCTGACTGTTAAAACCTTCACAGTCCCAGATCTCATCATGACTGTAATCAGAGCATCTGTACTGTACTCCCCCAGTCAGATGAAAACTACCCACTAACCACACTGTGGAGGCAGTGTCAAGACTGATACACCAACATACACAGAAGAAGAGAAAAACGTAATCTTACCTCCTACGAACTGGATGCCACCGGCCACACGACCAATAGTACGTGAGATGAGGTCAGAGATGCAGCAGCCCATGAGAGCGGTGAGCGCCACCAGCAGGAGGAGGCCGCATCCCACGCCCGTCACCACCGTGCAGATCCTCCACTCCAGACTTGGGATGCCGTTGAAGGAGGCGTAGCGCCCACACTGCTCCAGCATCACCGTGGCCTGCCTCTCTTCATCCCTCACAGGGTAGGAGCACCGTCTGAACGTGCCAAAGGACACGGGCTTGTCCATCTGTGTCCCCAGCAGCCAGTAGGGCATGAAGAAGCCAACGCAGGAGGCTGCAGCACACAGCAGGGACAGCAGGGCCCAGATAACACCCGTGCATGTCAGACTAGACGCCATGGTAAACAGTCTGCGAACGGTTCACACAGTCCCTGAACTAACAGCAGTTATATGAGCAGTCACTGTGTTGTGGGAAGCCTTGCAGTGAGCATTTAACACAAGCAGTCTTCACCTTCTCAGTGACTCCGGGTCCCTGTCAGGAGGAAGAGAAACATCCAGACTGAGCACTGGCAGAAAAATCACAGCAGGAACAAGTTGTTGGCTTTTGGAATAATGTGAAAAATCACAGTTGGAAACCAGAAACATGTCGCCCATCATTAGAAAATGCAGCATGAACACAACAACTCAACAACAAGAATCACAGATATGAAAGTATCCAAGGAAGAGAGTCTCACTCATTAACAGAGCTTCCATAATAACATGATCAGTCAGGCATGGCTGATACTTGATTGATTAGTTAGATCTGTTTTTCTGTGCAGACTTAAAAGATGGAATCAGCAGATATATAGACAAATAAAACTGGACGTGGTTCAATAACAGATTACTCAATATTGATTCAATACAATTATGATTTCATTAATACATAATGGTAAACATTATCAAACTAAAGCCAATCAATAATCAGCTCAAGTTTGATAAACCGACTGGCAATGATTATCTCCATCTTACTTATTTCTTCTCTTTATTATCAATCATATAGAAATGTTAAGAAATTTTAAAAAATGTCTTAGTTATTGGGTTAAACACTCACACACAGGCAGCAGTGCATATGCAGAGTAACACCAGTTTATCCTGTATAGGCAGCCTATTATTGGGACTGGTATTATGAAGTATAGCTGCTGAGAATTTTGTATAATGTGGACAGCAGTTTTAACCCTTCAACAAACCAGCAATATCACCCATATAATGAACTTTAAAACGACCACAGCACAACTGCAAACAATACAGTCTATGACATGTTATGAGACTATGATGGAATACCCATGAAGTACCACTAAACTGGACATTTAGTCCAGGAAACACACGACAAGTCCCTGCAGAAACAATCACTACAGGAACACACAGTGGTTTTTCGTTAGGGGTGACCTCAAGGAACACGTCGTATGATCGCAGTGCTCCGGCTGTCGGAATGTGAACAACGTAAACACTGCTAAAGAAAATGAAAAAGAAGAAAGCTTACATGTTGGGGGAGCCCCGGAATGAGGTGCGCTCGGTGTAGTACACTGAGAGGTTATTTCCATCTGCGGACTCCAGCTATGTTGGGTCTCCGAGCAAACTTTTCTCCAGTCGAAGAGAAACAGAGAAGAAATGCGTTCGACCTGAGAGTGTAAATCCAAAAAGTGACCGCAGAATCCCCTCACTAATCACTTCCTCCTCATCAATGCATTTAACCGAGGCGATGATCAATTATTCACTACCGTGCGGTGCAGAGACATGCGGCGCTGTCTGACTGGACTCCCGTTTCCACATTCCTGCTCTCAGAGAGAGAGAGAGCAAGAGAGAGAGAGAGAGAGAGGGAGAGAGAGAGAGAGAGAGAGAGGGGGGGGGGGGGGGGGGGGGGGGCGAGTCCATGAAACACTCTCGGGAGGTGACCATCAATCACACAAATCCCCACCCAGGGGCTGGACTCACCGCTACTATCATTCCCTTCATGCTCCCGATGCGTTCACTGATGCCTCGGAAAATGCTAAAGTTGTTCCGGATGTAACAATCCTGATTCTAGGAAACCTCAATTGAGTTGCTGTGGCGATGAAAGTGAGGGACATTAAAGTGATGAAATTATTGGTGTGGTATAGTATCAGCATGATGGTAAACATTGAGAGTCATCACTTCAGTCACCACAGTCTTCACTTTTAGAGATCAAGTCAGGTCTATTATGTGGCACAAGTTGACAGGGTGTTAAGTTTTTTTCTGTGATTTGTTTTTTTGAATGACTAAATGTTTGTTATTGTTGTGGTTTAACATTTTCATACAAATATTTGTTTTGAGGGTTAGTTTGTGCTGATCTAATTTTGGGTTTAAAGACTTTTTTCTCAATTTTTATTGTATGGCATCTGTTTTCTTGAGACAGTATTGGAAATAATCTGTTATCCTTTGGATTCAATGTTTTTACAGCCATAAAGTAAATACGATTAAAGGAACATTTTTTGTTAGAATTTGTTGGTTTTAAGCAGCACAATCAAATGTTTTAATGGACTAAAAGAAAATCAAAAATATCATGATGCTTAACACTATGCATAACCCAATGTATTAACATTTACATTTAGCCTACCTGTACAAAGCCCAATATAAAGCCCAGAGTATAACAAAATGGATGGACTTATCAGCTGTGTGTTAGAGTGTTAATTACACAAGTTGTTATTGTTATTACCCTTCACAAACCTTAGCCGAATGACCCAAAAACCTTTAAAAATTGAGTTTTGGGTCAAAAATGTCTATAAAACTATTGACTATCTTTGAAAGTTTATTTGTGAGTTTTTTTTTATTTACTTTTTAAAATATCAGTTTCTGATTTTTCCATGCACATGCACGGTCAGGTCGGTTTCTGTTTTTCAGTCATGCTTAGATAGGTGTTTGAGAGTATTCCCATGACTATAGAACAAAAGGATGACATGAAAATAGTTTGGTCCAATTATTTAGAAACAGGTCATTTAACTATTCAAAATGTATATAATAAAAACAGATGAAGTCATGAATTTTGATAGTAAATTGCAACTTACTACGTACTGTTTTAATCTCAATTCAATTGATGAATTTCCAAGACACATTATTTACGGCTGGAATTAATTAAAAGTAGACTTTCCAACAGCACTTGAACGCAGCATCGTTCTTATATTTTCTTGTGACTGTGTGAAAACCCTAGACTGGATATACATAAGTGAACAGAGAGAAAGATAGAGGAAATTAGCAGTAGAGCTGTAATTTGGAGATCTCTTTATATTATTTGTCTCTATTATCTTTTAAAAGATAATCTGAGACATATGCCAGACCAGTAAACTGGAATAAAATGAGCCACTTGAGCCAACTCGAGCTCTGCATGAAGCATATGACCTGTAAACCCATTAACATGTTTTAGGACGTGTTGTTCACAGAACTCGGAGGAACTCACTGGAACAACACAATTTCAATGTTTTGCCTAATGGCTTTCCAGTTGGTTGAAGGAATGAGCAGCCTAAACAGTGAGCAATTATTATATTTGTGTGAAATCATCATCATCAGTCTTCGGTAGACCATCCCCATCGAACAAAAAATAACAAATTACTTGAGCAGAAATAAATAACTCCGTAGTGGAACCTTGTATCGTCCCCCCTCAGTAATATACGCGCCGGCCGGACGATGATTTCAGACGGACCAAAACATAATTCAGAAAAGTTGACGTGGAGGTGTTCGTCTACGATGGCTGATATTAAAGTAGAACTTTCTGGTGACAGCTCCGCTGTAATCCAGAATCCAAATGCGTCTTCTCAACCCAATAACCCGCTGTCAAGGAAGCTAAACAAAATACTGGAAACGAGGCTTGACAATGACAAGGTATGTTGGAAGACGTTAGCTTCCTGCTAGCTAGCTAACTGTAGCTAAATCTCCAAGCTAGCCGCGTTTCAGCTGGAGGGAAAAAAACAGTAACAACGTCAACATAAATATTAATGTATTTAACAATTAGCATGTTGCTGTAGTCGTTAAGTGAGTGTTGCGTTGACTCATGTTTTCGAGTCTTATTTGTAGCACCACCTGGAAGTTTACCCTGCGTGTTCTGCAAGTGAGACACGAAGGCTGTTAAAAGACTGACATTAACATTATAATGTTATTTTTTGTGCTTTCAGGAGATGCTGGAGGCTCTTCAGGCTCTGTCCGTGTTCTTCACGGAAAACAGTTTGCGCACCAGGAGAAATCTTCGGGGTGACATAGAGAGACGAAGTCTGGCCATCAATGAGGAGTTCGCACGAATATTTAAAGAAGTAAAGGAGGTAAGATACAGCATTGACAGAAATGCAATCTACTATGGATGATTTAAAAAAAATCAACCATATCATTGAGGCAGAACAGACTTTGGCAAAATATATGGCAGTGATTCTGGGATGAGGAAACGTTTACAGAGACTGTTAAGCAGGTTCACCTTTAAATTTCTATCTATATTGTGCAAAAGAGCACAGAATGGTGAACGATCTTTGTAACTTTAAAAGATGCGGTTTCTTGTTAAAAAAGAAAAAGAGAAATTAAAAGTTTTACAGTCGCCAGAGGCAGAACTCATCTAGTAAAAGGGCATATTTAATTGTGGGGAACGAGATACAACTTTTAAAAATGCTTTGATCCGCACTAGTGTAAGTTTTCAGGGTGGTGTATGTAGGATTCCTGCAAAATCAAATTGCAGTAACAATCGCAGTATCAAAGACTGTAGTGAAAAATCTGTGATTCAAGCATCCTACTTCTCAACATTTGTTTGCAGCATTAAGGCAACACACTGTATCATAACTATTTCAAAATACTGTCATGAGCATCTTTAATACACAGAGGTGCCTCTCCAGATCTGCCTCAGTGCTGCTTTAACTGTGACTTCACGTCCCCCACAGGAGCTTGAAAGTGTTCACGAGGATGTCCAGGCCATGAGCACATGTTGTGAAGAAATGACCAACAGATTAAAGGTACAGCAATAATCTGTATATGCTGTTTGAAAAATCTCCTGTACATGTAATTATTTAATGTAGTTAAACTGAGTATTCACAACAACAGTGGGGGATATATTAGTGTAGACTTGACATATTATTAATATGTTTGCAAGTCATATTTATAAAAGCAGTAACTTTTCTTCAACAGGCTGCAAAGGACCAAACTCAAGACCTCATAGTAAAAACCAACAAGCTTCAGGGAGAAAAGTGAGTTAAATCTTAAGAGTGAAAGAGTGTGTGTGTGTGTGTGTGTGTGTGTGTGTGTGTGTGTGTGTGTGTGTGTGTTTGTTAACTTTGTAACTTGACACATATTTGAAATAAGATTGACACAACAAGGCAGTGGGAAAATGTCCTCAAGATTAAAAC